>NW_004955483.1:9646530-9654089 GCF_000276665.1 Chinchilla lanigera | reverse complement strand
TTTTTTCCTACTCCTAAAAACTTTTTAGATCCTTGAAAAGCCGGTGGATGCAGAGATGCACATGATTTCTCTTTACAATAACGAAAGGGCCTGGTGGAGAAGACTTGCTTAGGATGCTAAGATGTGAAGTGAGAGAAAGTACTTTGCTGCCGAAGCACCCCTCTGCCCCTTCCGCTGGTCCTGTGTGCCAGGTATGCACTGTGCCAGGCTCAGTGGCAGCCATGTCTTATTTGAATATTCTTCCTCTCATCTCTGCCTTGGAAACCCTCCTGGTTTATAGGAAAAATAGTCTCATTTTTAGCTAATAAATGTCAAAGTTGACGCTTTTTGTTGTTTTGTTTTGTTCTCACGGCCCAAAGTAGCAAGCATTCACATATTGGACAACAAATGCTTGCTAGACCTTACTTCCTGTCTGGTGACCCAGCTCCCTGGAGACTCAAATCTCAAATAAATGTTTCTGTCAGGAGGCTGAGCTCCCAGCTGTGCAAATTGGTCACAGATGTAATTGCATTTGCCCTCTGCCCTGGAAGAAAACATGCCTGAGGTTGGGGGTTTAGATGTCTCAGAATGAAAGACATTACTCCTGACTCTGGGTAACAGCCGTGACACCCAAAATAAGCTGCCACAGGGACATACCACGTTGTTGCCAGATGTCCAGCACTGTTGCTACCCAGAATCCAAGCTGGACAGCCAGTTACCAAAAGAGGGCCATTTCATTGGCTGGTAGGCGGTCATGAACCAGGCTTTCTCATTGGTTCCTCTAACTTCCAAACATGACTCTCGCCCCCCCTCCCGACTCCTGACACCCGCAGGACCTCTGCGAAGAGCTCCAATGCCAAGTTTCTGGAACAGCAGGGGAGGGCAGCCACAGGACATCCATGCTGCCCGTTCTGCAGCTGGGAAGAATCTAATTAAAATAAACACAGCAACACGCTGCTGAGCCCTGCCCAGTACCTCAGGGGCCTACCCTGGGATGATTTATCCAAACATTTCAGCAGTGCCCGGCATGCACCCCACTCCAGAGACCTCAGTAGCAGGCGCCAAGGCTGAGTATTTGAAGGCCTGGACAGAGCAGAAACATTGTCTGACAATCCCTGAAAACACTGCCAAAGGACCTTCCAACATGGCGGTTTCTCCAACTAGCTCTGTAGCAACCATTGATCCAGAAACTGGTCTTCTGTCTGGAGCTCCCAGGGGTTTACTCAAGATTTGCTATGTGAACTTTTGAGCAAAGTTCATGGAACTGTCCTCTTTCTGGAGAGTTTGCTCCCATTAAAGAACTGCCCAGTGAATATGGGCTCCAAACACTGGGACACGACACAACTGCACTTTTTGTGCCACCTACTCTGAGGGGTCATGTCTAGGAGACTTGCTCTGAGGTCACGCTGCCTGGCTTTGAAGGCTATTCTACCACCTGTTCGCTTTGTGACTTTGACTTGGCCTCCTGCGGTCCTCAATCTCTCTGTATGTAAATGGGAAAATAAAAGGCCATACTTCAGAGTGTTGCTGGGCAACTGCATAAAATAATCCATAAGAAGGGCTTTGAAGATGGCCTGGCATATAGGAGATGGGGGAGGGGCAGAGGAAGAACAAGAAAGCCTTTGTTGAGTGCTTATGCTGTGTATTCAGCCTTTCCGGAGAAACAGAACAAACAGGATGTAAATACATATAGGAGGGAATCTGGCCGGAGTTGGAACATATGGGAAACCCTGTGATGTGTCATGCACCAGTTGGAGAAGCAGAAAGCCAGTGGCACAGTCCAGTCCAAGGCCAAAGGCCTGAGAGCTGGAGTGGGATCTCTGCGGGTAGAAGATGAATGTCCTTGCCCAAAGAGAGAGAGAGAACCCACCTTTCTCTGTCTTTTGGTTTCATCTGGACCCTCAGCCGATAGATGAGGCTGCCCACCTTGGAGAGGGAGTTTGCTGCTTGGTCTACTGATTCAAAGGCTAATTAATCTCTTCCAGATACACCCAGAAATCACGTTTTCCCAGATACCTAGGTATCCCTTAGCTGGTCAAGCTGACATAACATTAACCATCACATGCTTATGTTCCAGGCACTTGGCTTTGTACCTTTATCTGCATATTTTTATTTACTCCTTGAAACAGCACTGAGTGATAGATATATTGATTAATGCTATACTGCATGAAGGGAAAGGAAGTAGATTTAGCACAATTATATTAATTGGCCCAGTGTCACACTGGCAATGTATGGCAGTTAGAATTCAAATGTCCACCTCTTTGAGTTTGAAACCTCAACTCTAGCATGTACTGCCTATGCCCTCTGTCTTCAGGTTGGTCGAGCTGGGGGACCCCTTCTCTAGGGGAAGAAGTTCACAGTCCAGATTACTTAGGTGCCTTCATCTCCAGGGCTGCAGTGTCCTCGAGTATTCTGAGAACACACCTGAGACCACGGCTTCCCTTTGGCCCAGACAACCTCACCTCTTTAATAAGCTGAGTCCTTCGAAGGTACACACTACACTGGAGCATAAAAGCTTCTAAGGGCAACCAAAAGAGAGTGGACAACTTGAATAACTGGGCCACAAACACCCTGCAATTGAGGAAAATTCTACTTTGCTTTCAATAAGAGGGAAGGGGTATCTACTTGACTTGTTTGCTGATATATACACGCACAAAACATAGCTTTTGGTGAGGAGTTATCGTGTGCTGTTCAGTGTATAATTTGAAGCTCAAGGAACAGATTAAGACACTGTAACCAAACTACATCAAAAGCACAAGGAGATATCATCACCTGAAGGGCTATTATTTTTAAAAGACAACCAATGTTGGTGAGGTTATAGAAAAGCAGGAATCCTTTTGTACTGTTGGTGGGAATGCAAAATGGTATAGCCACTATGAAATATGAAATATTGAGAGTAGAACTAACATATGACCTAAGAACCATACTTCTGGGTATTCATCAAAAGATTTGAAGTCAGTTTGTCTAAGACATGTCTGTACTACCATGTTTATTGCAGCACTGTTCATAAGAGCCAATATTCAACAGCCTAATGTTCCATCCACCAAAAACATGCACTAACATGCACATGCACATTCACATGTGCACGCATGCACCTACGCACACACACACACACACACAAAGGAATATTGTTCAACTTTTTAAAAGAAGAAAAATTTCCAATATGGGAGAATGTGAATGAGTCTCGGGGACATCATGCTAAGTGAAATAAGCCAGTCACCAAAAAAGAGCTATTGTGTGATTCCACTAATGTGAAGCATCTGAAATAGTCAATTTCATAGAGTAAGCAAGGGGAAGGTGATTACTGGGCCAGGGGTGGGGAATGGGGCGTTGCTCATCAGGACACATTAACTTTAAGTAAGATGAGTAAGCTTTCAACATCTGCTGTACAACATTGTACCCACAGTCAACAATACTGCGTTGTTCACTTTAAACCTGCTAAGAAGATCGATCTCGTGTTAAGTTCTCTTATAATAAAATTTAGCTTCTCATCTAGTTCTTATAGAACTTGTTTTATCAGTGTTTAGATTTAGTTGTGAAAGCGTACTTAGTTAAAAGAACAAAAATAGGATAAGAATGTATGTTTAACCATGTCTCGGATTAGCATTCAATAGTATTCATTCAAAGATATGTCAGCTAATTAGGGGTGGGGGATATGTGCCTCATTAAGAGATGAACTTGCAACAAGATGTTAGTTTTTAAATGTAGTTATCATTTTCAAAGTATATACAATTATATAGGTTGTTTTGATCAATTATATTATGATAAATTAATAATAATTCAGTCTTGATTTTATTTTGAGAAAGGGTTTTGCTACATAGTCTAGGCTGGCCTTGAACTCACTATGTAGCCAAGGCTGGCCTCAAACTCTCAGTGATCCTCCTGCCTTAGCCTCCTCAGTGCTGGGATGACAGGCATGCACCCCACACCCAGCTACATTTATTTTTTATCTACCTTAAGCTTTAGTTATAGAAACTTTAAAATATTAATTTTTTTTGGATAAAGAGAATATACTATGGTGATCAGTAAAAGCCTCTGAAGTATAGTATGTTTTATTACATTAGAATCTAATTCTGCGGGGAAATACAATTTAAATACAATTTTAAGAACAAAAGTGATGCCAGGCAGGATGGTACATGCCTGTAATCCCAGTACTTGGGAGGCTGAGGCAGGAGGATCATTGTGAGTTCAAGGCCAGCTTGAGCTAAAAAGTGAGCTCAAGGCCAGCGTGAACTGCATAGTGAGATCCTGTCTTAAAAAGACCAAAACAAAAAACAAACAAACAAACAAACAAACATAACAATCTAAAATTTATGCTCATTTTTAAAAGAACTTGAATTTTTTAAGCAGTGTTGATTGAATAAATGATGTTAGTATTTTATTCTTAAGTTTCACTATTCCCAATGTACCAGACATTTAATCTTTTCCAACAACTTATAAATTGTGATGAAACTTCTACATGTCGGTCTAAAAAATGCACAGAGAAATAGAGACTGTGTCAAAATTATTCTGAGTAAAATAGACTGGTTTTCTGTGTGTGTGTGTGTGTGTGTGTGTGTGTGTGTTTGTAATTATTCCATTGAGCTAACTTCTTGCCTTTGGTGACTTTATGGAAATATAAAGGCAGTCAAGTCTTGTTTCCATGCTCCCCCTTCCTATATCAAGTATTGCTGCTCTTTTCCTGGTGAGGACCCTTTTAATGAACATCTGGAAGGAACTATTGATAATGCAAGCTGCTGGCATTTCAGGCATGACAGACTTATTAATTAAGGTTCACAATCAAGCTTCCCAGGCAGCTGGTGATCAGACTTCCTTCCAGCAAATATATAGGTTTTTTTGGTTGTTGTTGTTTTTTGTTTTTTGTTTTTTCCGGTACTGGGAATCGAACTCACGACCTCGTGCTTGCAGGCAGGTGCTGCGCCGCTGAGCTAAATCCCCAGCCCCTATTCCAGTAAATATATAATGTGCCGTACATGGTGAGGTCTCAGGTGAAATGAGCTTGGTGCAGGCAGGACGACCCAGGGAACAGTTCACAGAGGAGGGCTGGGAAGGGGCATGAACGCGGAGCGAGCCCTGGGTGTTCAGAAGGGAGAACGGGTTAGAGCCAAGGCTCAGAGCAGTGGCCCTGATGTTGCCGGTGACAGTGAACAGCCCCGCTGGCCTGCGGAAACATCACCAACTGAGAAAAGGAGGAGCCTGGCCTCGGCCCTGAGTGTCACCAGTGTATGCCATGGAAGGTGCCTACTGGCTCTGCACAGGTGCCTACTTCGCTCCCTGACTGCATTGTATAGGAGTGGTCACACCCACAGGTCACTCGCACCTTCTCCTGTATATCTGTATCCTGTAGGACGTCATCACTTGGTGCCTGGGTCTCAGATTCTACTCCCCAAGCCTTTGCACACTCCCTCAGTCACGTGGTGGACCTTACCCCACCCTGTGAATGCACCAAACGTCAAGGAACAGTGGTGAATTTTATCACATGTGAATTTTATCTCCATTGAAAGAATAACTGCACGATATTGAAAAATGCATCCCCATGAAAAACAACTAGGAAACAGATTGAAGTCCAAAATAATTATTTTCTGCTTAGGTTAAATATTAATGCTTCGATAACCAGTATAAAATGTTTTATATTATTTGTTTTAATGTTGTAAGAAGAACTTACAGGTAAAAAACTGAATGCCAGTAGTGGGCACATGGAGGGAAGGAAGGCTCGGGGAAGTCCTTGCAGGAATCAGTGTGGCAAGGCAGGAAACGCCCGTTGGAGGGATCCTGAGGGCTGGGGGTGCGGCTGCCTGAGAGCTTAACGTTGCCTGAATTGTTAACCCTTCGTATTTTTGTATTAGGGCAAATAAGAAATGAACAGCAATTGCTTACATTATACTTGAACAATACAGCCAATTTTAAAGACGAAAAAAATCTTATTTGGGGTATGAACTTGCAAAGGAAATGACGAAGCATTCTGGGAATCTATGCCCACATCAGTGCTCTTTGGTTGGCCGGGATTGGAATAAGCATTTTAATGTCACAAAAACGTCTTTGGAAAGGGGAAAACCCCTGCTTCTTTGTGGAGCGTGTTGTACCCAGGTCACTGTTTCCCAGACTGTTCCACTCCGTGGAATTCAGGAGTTCCTGGCCCTTCCACACTCTCCTGACATGCTCACCGCCTCCCCTCACTGCAGGCAAGGTGGCTCAGGTTTTGTGCTGAAGAGCCGGTGGCACTGTCTCCAGAGCTGACCTTCTTTCTCCCTAGCCCAGTGGAACGCACACGGGGCTAGATGGGTGCATGGTACAGCTGGCACTAGAAAACACGTCTGTGGGAAAGTGGTTATGACCCTGGTGAGGAGAACAAATAAATTGAGCAGACTCTGTTGAAGCAAAACTGATTCAGGAATTGGGTAACCGGGAAAGGAAAGGGTTTGTGCACCCCACTTTCACACTCTCACAGTGGTGTGAAGTGAGTTTGTTTTGTTTTTGGTACTAGAAAGTGAACCCAGTCCCCTCTTCCTTTTTTAAAGCAAGGTCTCACTACATCTCTAAATTGCCCAGGCTGGGCTCAAATCTGCAATCCTCCTGCCTCATCCTCCCAGAGTGTCAGGGTTACAGGTATGCACCGCCACACCCTGCCCCTGCTTTACAGTGAGCTTTTATAGACTGTGAAAGCCATGTTCAGAAATTACTTGATTGGCTACAGCTAGACATTTGCCTTGTTTAGAGATGATTGGGTAAGAGATCCCTAGAGATATAATCAGTGTGTTGGCTGGCTATTGGTGATTGGTTGGGAATTGTTGTCATTGTTGTTTTGGTTTTTTTGTTTTGTCTGACTTGGTTTGATTTTTTGTGTTGTTTTGCTTGGGGTTTTATTTGTTGTAAGATGGGGGGGGGGGCGTCTGTGTATGTTGCCCTAGGCTGATCTCCAATTGGTACACTAAAGCCTCCTTTTAGCCGGGACTAGAGATTCACAACACACATCCAGCCAGGGTTTCATTTTTTTAAGGTCAGTTACAAGAAATGCCTCAAAGTTAAGTTTGGATTTGCTTGTGTAAGACCTCCGAGTGCAGACAGAACCTCAGGCTAATGGCCTCTTTATTTGCTTTAACATGCCCCAGAAAACCACATAAAGGTCAAACAGGGATTTAACATGTTGGAGAGCAACAACATTTTTTTTGAGCTGAAAAATTCTTGATAGACCAGTGGTGGTGAACCTATGGCACATGTGCTATTTGTTTTTCTTTTAAGACAAAAGATATTAATATATGAGTTGTTTTATCTAAACTAAAACCTCAGTATTCAGGTTTAATTGCAGTGTTGGCACTTTGCAATAAATAATTGGGCTTGGGGTTGCTGTTTGGGCACTTGTCTCTAAGAAGTTTGCCATCGTTGCTATTGACCGTCTTCCTCATTTAAATTATAGGAAAGATGGAATTCTTTTGGGGAGATGGATGAGGTATACTTTTTTACGAAGTATTTTTTTCTCTCACTTTTACGAAGTAGGTTCTATCACTAAGAGATAAAATTATAACAATTTAGTTTAACCTTATGTCTTGGTTACTTTTCTCTCATTGCTGGGACAAAATACC
>NW_004955483.1:9620849-9646255 GCF_000276665.1 Chinchilla lanigera | reverse complement strand
ACACACAGACACAAACCATAATACCTTATGAATTGGATTTATTTTCCATTCTAGAATTGAGCACCAGTGTGTTCCATACACGAAAGCATGGTCTAAGCAGAGAAATTCGGTTTTTATAGACAAAGGCTTAAAGCAGAAATAAAATAAACCAAAGCGGATTGGTCATTTGAGAATTATGTTCCTTCTAACAGGGAGCTGAGCAATAGGAAAATAACTGCTTAGTGAGCAACAGGTTACTTCAGATTACCTCTGTCTGTGTGTAAGGATTAAAGCAAAGGGATATTCATTATCATGCCAATAGAAGCTGGGCTGTTTGGAATATTTCATTGTCATCTATCTAATCCTGATTTCTTGAAAGCTCATATAAACAGCTTAGTTTTAGCTTCATGAGGTGCAGTTTTAGCATGAGGGATTCTCTTTTGATTTTTGGCCTGGAGAGCACAGGAGCTTAGCCCCAAACAATGACCTTCTGTAATTTTTAGTTTTATTCACTATTATGTAAGATATATGTGGCAAACCACAAAATCTGACAAAGGATTGCTATCTAAAATATATAAGGAAATTTCCAGCTGTTATGGCAATAGCAAAAGATTAGAAAATGGACAAAAGACATGAATAGACATTTCATTGAAGAGGATATACAGGTGGCAAATAAGCACATGAAATTTTGTTCAGCGTTAGTTATTAGGGGAATACAAATTAAAACCACAGTGAGAACACGGCATGCCCATCAGAATAATTAAAGTAAAAAGCAGCAGTAGCAGGAAATGCTGCTGAGGGTGTGGGAAAACATTCATGTACTGCTGCTGGCTGTGGGAAACGGTACACTGTGGACATGGTCCCACTCTGGAGAAATTTGGCATCTTCCTGAAAAGCTAAACGTGTCTTTCCACTTCCTGACCACCATGATATAAGCAGCTCGCCTCTGCTATGCCCCTCTGCTATGTCAGTTCTGCCCTGCAGCTGGCCAGCTATGGACTGCAATGTGCACGAAAATAAACCTCTCCTCCTTAAAGCAAAACAAACTAAATATGCAACTATCATATGACCCAACCATTATATTCCTGGACATTAATCCCCCAGAGAAAAGAAAATCTGTGTCCATGCAGAAACCTGGACATGAATGTTTATAGCAATTTTATTTTTAACATCTCTCAAAGGACATGTAGAACTTTGGTAGGATCCTCATAGCCATTCAACAGTAACTCCATTCAGCAGTAACTCTTTAACATAAGGATAGGGTACAGGATTCTTAGGTTTACGTCTAACCTAAAGTGCTACTATTTTATGTAAAGAATCATCTTCTAGGCTTAGGGAAGAACACAAAGAGCAAGTGTCTTACAAAAGTATCACCAAATGCTGCAGAAACAAGCTTGGAGACCAGGTCATCACCCCCACCGACGTGGGCTCTGAGACTAACGCACATCGGCGTGACAGAGGAGGAGACCTGAACATTAGCAACAATGCCCAGAGTCTTAGAGAAGGGCTGGAATTTTTTGTCAAGGGAAACATAAGGTGGAACTCTTGTAAGTGAATGGATTGTTCCTGCAGCCAAAGAAGTCAAGGATGAATGAGGTATGTGTTTTAGAGATGAGAGGAGGTAGAGAGAAATGATTGAGACAGGCAGTTGGCAGTGTGGGGGAGGAAGTAGTTCAAGGTCACCTGACCACTGTGACGTGTCTTTTGCAGCGCTCAGTGGTGCTTTATGGTTAGTTTCCAAAATGTCCAACCCAAGTGTTTAATATTTTGTGTGGAGAGTTTGTTCAAATTTTCCACTAAGTACGTACTCATGTGTATGATTACAGCTCCCCGCCCACCACCCTTCCCTATGGTATTTCTGCATGTAGCAAGCAACATAACTCATGTTTACTTCTGGTAGTTGTTTCGTTCTGCCCTTAGGTGTTTTAGGTGAAATGCCATCCAGAATACAGGGCCAGGGAAAATACTGCAGACATTAAATCCTTTCAAACATATTGCCTTTCTTTTCTTTTCTATGGTGTTTTAGTGACCTGTTTCACCCCAGTTTTTCTGATCCTTCTACTCCAAGGGATGTAGATGTAGGAATAGATATGATGCATAGATATGGACAGAGACAGAGGTATTTCAAACCCAATGTTTGTGCGCATTTCCTTCCTAGTAGGATCTGACTTTACCCGGGGAGTGCCAGTCACATACCTGTGTTGGGTGGACTAACCCTGTTCTTAATCTTATCTGATTAACTCACACTATTACTCTGGGTCTTTCCTGTAAGGCAGACAACCAAAAGGGTACTAACCTTTGTGAGTACTGCTCTGACCTATGCCTTTAGGCTTCTGTCCACCAATGGGCACTAAAACCTGTACCAATTTTCCTTTAATTGCCTAGAATCTATTGTAAATCTCCTCTGTCATTAACTAATATTTTTTCAGGATTTCAGAATGCTGGTGTGGTCTGTGGAGAGCGTTTCATTAAAGGCAGGACAAAATTCTACTCATGTGTGGACATAAGGTGATTCCAACTCCACATTCCAAATAATTGTGGGTTCTAAAGCAAGTGTCCATGCGCCCTCTAGTGGTAGACATTGCACACTCCCCCACAACATCCTTTTTTTCCAGAGCAAACCTAAATTACAGATACTGGCCTATAGGGAACCTGGTTATTTAAATCTCATTCTCAGTTCCTTCCAGAACCCCTAAAGTTCAGATACAATGCGATACATGAAGAGTTAAGTTAATTAAAAGAAGCTGCTGGCATCCTCAACCAAGAAGAGGCCGGGCATGGTGGCACATGCCTGTAATCCCAGCACTCCGGAGGTTGAGGCATAAGGATCCCTGGGAATTTGAGGTTGGCCTGGCCTCCAAAGTGAGTTCAAGCCAGCCTGAACTTCATAGTGAAACCCTGTCTCAAAAAGCCATATATATATATATATATCCACGACCAAGAAGAAATAAGCACCAAGGGGCTGTGTGAAATGAGATAGCCTCCACTGTATGGTAGGGACAGCATCCTTGGCATTTCTTCCCAGTCTGCTCAGCAAAAAATGAGTTCTTGTAGCAGTTTTTCACCCAGGAGTGACACAACTTGATTGGTTAGTGATTTATTGCTTTATTACAAAGTGACCTAAAGCAAGCACTGCTGCTAAGCTACTTCTTCAATCTGGTGACAAGTAACCAACTATCTGGAATGCCTGAGAAATGTTCCTTTCTAAGTTCTTTGAGAAATAGGAGGTTTCATTTTGGGTATTAAAGTCTTCCTGGTACAGGTAACAATACCGCACAATTTTCATTAATATACTAAAAGCCTATGTAAGTTATGGGTAGTCTGGGCCTTTTAATATAGTTGAGTCCTTATGGAAGAAATGGTACAATGTTTTGCAAATAATACTGGCCTGAAAACTATGCATCTAAAGACTGTTTTGTTGCCTCTGCCACTAACTGGGTGATTTTAGGCAAGTCCTCTAGGAGCTCTAGCCTCAGTTTCCACATTAATCAGTCAAAGGACTGGACTAATGATTGTAAGTGTTCTCATTTCTATAATTACCTCAACTATAAGAATCATTCGGCAACGTTATATTTTGAAGTCATACTGATTTTGTTGTTGTTACTCGACCTTGGGAGTTTTCTTGAGACAGAATCTCACTATGTTGTCCAGGCTGGCCCTGAACTCCTGGCCTCGAGTGACCCTCCCACCACAGCCCCTAGGCAGCTGGATGCCATGTATGTGCCACCAGGTCCAACTTGGGGTTTTTGGTGTGTCTCCTTTAGTAACACTAGGGCACTGTCCCTCAGCCTATTCCTAAGTAGAAACCAATATATACAGTACCAGCTGGCCTGCGGGTACGACAAGAGTCAGATGCCCCCGCACAGAGCTGCTTTTGTCACCATGAAACCAGAAAATTTAGGAGCTGAAGAAAGAGGGTAAATTGTGAGTCGCGTGAGAAATAAAGGTCTAGACAGGTAGAGCTGAAGAAGTCTCAGAGAGAAGCAGGAAAATCTTTGCAGCTTGGGTGTCAGGACCCAAAGAGCCTCAAAAGGATAGGCTTCCTGGTGTGTAGCCCCACTGCCACAGTTCCTCCTGAGCACAGGTGTCTCTCCTGGGTAGAGGTGGGTTGTGGATGCCCCATGATATGAGTGGGGGCACAGGAGCACTTACTGTGCCCCATCCCCTCACAACGGAGGGGCTGAAGAGAACAAGCTGGGACGTCTGCATGAGAGGGACAGCAGTACACTGCCCCACGCCCACAGCTTGTGAGCAAGTGTACTTAGTAATACTAGTACTAGGGACTAGTCTAGTATGTACATATAGTCTAGTATGTACATATAAAAACGTACATATTCATTTTTATCTATCATGTTTTAGAGTAATTTGCTATTTTCTTTTTAAAATAGAAAGTAGCTTTTGACTATCAAAATAGTTCTCTCGATTAAATTGTCTTATAAGAATATAAGGCTTCAATAATCTCTGAAAACACTTCTAAATGTAAACTATAATTATTCTGAGATTCCCAAAGCTCAGATTATTAAATATTGGGCCTAAAGTTAGACTTTTCTGTGCTAGAATTTTACTATATGAAATATTACCTGATGCGAGCTGTTCACCACTTTGTGGAATTCCTTGATATGGCAGAGTCATGTGTAGACAAGGTTAATCAATACATGTCTATATGAAGCTATCAGCCAGGGTAGGAGAAATGAAACAACAAATTTTAGTATTGATGTAAACATAGTAACAGTAGTTCAATCACTATTTTAGATGCCACCAAAAATAAAGCAGAGATAGTCTTGAATTTGATTCTAGGTACAGGAAACGATGCACAAACAATAACCATGTTATTTCACTGCTCTAGAGAAATAGCAAGTGTTTAAGTTTTTCAAGGCAGAGTTTTTAAAGGCAGGATTTTCATTTGATGATGTTGTTTTTGTTTTTAAGGAGAGGTTGAAGGAGGCCGAGAAATCAATAAAACCCTTCTAGCTGGAGAACAGGAGCTGTTTCCAGGGCAACAAAAGAAGTAATGTTATGGATTGGGGAGTTGGGGGGAGTGGAATGGATCTGCAGGGTACAGCACTTGATTAATGCAACAGAAGAGGTGAGAGAAAGCAAAGGTAGAGGCCAGACCACGGGCTGAATGGGAAAAGGAAAAGTTTATTTAAAGCTTTAAAGCTCCCTATTGAATGCAACTGCCTGCCCTCCCCTGATTCCGGGCCCCCGGGTTACCTTCCAGCTCACAGAATTCTCAATCTTGAGTTCTTTCTTCTCTGTCCTACAAATTTTCAACTCAGGCAAAGATCAGAGATACACAGAGGCTTTGGTATTTTAACTGATGAAAAAAATATACCAAATTGTCCCCAAGGATGGCAAAGCCTTCCATCCAGGTGGGACACAGGGAGGGCAGAATTTGTATTAAAGCCCATGGTTAACCTCTAGTGTGCATACAAATTTCAACTACTTGTTAATTCCTCTGAATTCATTTTTACATGAAATAATGCTAACAATAATAAACTTTTATACCTACCATTTATTAAGTGCTCTGTGCTAGACACAGTGGTAAAGATTATATACTTTATTTAATCTCAGTCAACCTTTTGAGGCAGGTATTAGTATTATCTGCATTTTTACATTATCAAAATGAATATGGAACTAACCTAAAGCATCACAGCTAAGAAATAGCAAAGCAGAGGTCCAAATTCGGGCACATCCTGTAGGAAGACTGACCTTAAAATTTGAGATTAGCAGTGAAACAAATCCAAGAGAGATGTCCAAAATTCATCTAGCTACCATTGTAATGTCTGTGAGAACATGGTCTTAAGAGTATGGAAATTTATGAAACCATTGAAGGAGTCCATTAAGTTGAAAGATACTTAGAGGTCTAAGGGGCAGATTAAATCAAGGAATCAATCTGGATAGGAACCACAGGCTCCCATGGGTAGACCAGATATCCTCATGACACTATTGTGTATGGGTAATAGGTCAATCCCTCATGTTACCGGCTCCTCTTACAGACGGGAACTGAGCTCAGTGTGCTCCAGCCTGATCACTGACAACAATGTTAACAAGTTCCTGGCCAAATTCTCTGGTTGTTTTGCAACTTCTTGCAGATTGAGAAGCCACCCAAAAATTACATGGGAAGGTGTTACAGATAAAATATTTGTATTCCCCCAAATTCATCTAATGAAGCCCTCACTTCCACTGTGGCTATAGTAAGGAAGAAATTAAGATTAAATGAGACCAAAAGGATGAGCCCCGATCCAATAGGATTTGTCCCGTATACTATAGAAAGAAACACGAGAGCACTCAGTTATTTTCTCTGTCCCCACCATGTGAGGACCCAGGAAGAAGGTGGCTGGCTGACTGCACGTCAGGAGGAGACCCCTCACCAAGAATCAAAGCAACTAGAAAATTGATCTCAGACTTCCTAGCCTCCATCCCTGAGAAATAAATTTCTGATACGTGTGTTCCCATGGAGTCAGGTAGTAAATTTTGATACAGCAGGTCTCACATTGGCTAATTCAAAGACATTCCAGTGGATATGCCGGGATGGATTCTTTGAAAGGCAATCAGCTTCCGTCAATATATTCAACTTCTACCCTGTCTCTTAACTGAAACTGATCTGCTTGAGAGCATGTATGATGGACAGTTGGGTTCCCTTGTCACCCTAGTCCTTTCATAAGTGCATAATGAGATTCCCAATTTCCCAAGAGAAGGGTGCCCCTCGTGTCCACTGATATGCATAGCACTGGGTACCTGCTGAATGCTTTTTGAAATATTCATGTGGGCACTGGGAAAGGGGGTGATTCTTACCATGGGAACAAATTTCTTAGCAACTTCGGTTTCTTTCTTTCTTTTTCTTTTTGTATCAGGAATCAGATTCAGGACCTTGCACTTGCCAGGCAGGTGCTTGTACCAATGAGCTACATCCCCGGCCCTTTTATTTTTTGCAACTTTGGTTTCTAAGTGTTTGCTTCCAAGAAAAGTAAAGTGTCAGCTCACGGGTCATTGTAATGATTGTTAATCATTAAATAGATCACTGTTAAATTTTTTTTAAATAAAATTTGTGGGCTGGGGATGTGGCTCAGTGGGAGAGCTCTTGCCTTGCATGTACAAGGCCCTGGATTTGATCCCCAGCACCACATACATAAATAAAACCCAATAATAATAATAATAATAATAAATATATTAAAAAAATAATGATCATTACCAAAAAATAAAAATAAAATAAATAAAATAAAATTTGTAAGAGGCAGTTGGTTTGGACTAAGCTCCCGCACTAGGCCCCAGCACATCAAATCCACACGGACTTGCTCATGCTGGAGTTCCATGCCGCATGCAACAGCCCTTGTGTTTCTCTGACCTTGAAAAATATTAGAAGAGAAATAGAGATAACAGTCAAATACCCAAGAAGGCCACTTTTAACCAGCATGAAAAGAAAGACCCCTTTGCTTTAACCTTTACAAGAAAAGTAACTTTGAAATGGTTGGTCTGTTTTTTGTTCTTTATTTCTGCTTTCCTTGGCCCTTTGTTATTAAACTCACTTCCTCCACTCAGCTTATCAGAGCATGCATTTTGTTTTATAGAAGACGTTATCCAACTCTAACATTGCGAATTGAAGCCAATTAAGACCTTTAAATTGAATTTGTCAATCCTTCATGTAAGTTCTTTTCTCCTGTTAATTTTATCTTTGGACAGATTTTAGTGTATAACTCAGTGGAAACTCAAAGAATTTAATGACATTGCTATAAAGAAACAACTCCTATTCTCATCTTACATAACCAAAGTTTCTCATAACTTCTACTGTACGGACAAATGCAGTAATAGGGATGGAATCATTACTGAACTGTCTCACGCTAGCAATGAATCATACTCATTTGCAGACACATGAATTAAAAGGCAAAGCGGAGGGAAGGCCCATTTATCGGCGCAGAGCTTTCCACGCAGTCCAGTTCTTTCCTTTTGACCACGTGGACCTTTGTACTTCCCCAGACAGCCTCTGAAGCTGGATGTGGCCTTAGGAATTAAGATGGCAAATGAGGTGGAAGTGTAGCTGACCTGTGTTCTTTCTAGGCAGAGACCTGAGAACGCATTCACTTCTACCTATCTCGGTGATCACGGAAGCCAACGATGAGATGAACCCTCTGCAAGCCCGGTCTCAGGGCAACCATGATGAGCAGAGTACCTGGCTGGACAGAACAGGAGTACAGGCAAAAACATACACCACCCTGCATCCAGCACCTGGTATAACACAGCCCACTGAGACCAATTCAGTCTCAATAAATGTTACATTGCAGAGAAGTTTTAATTTTAATGTTTAATAATTATATATGTAACTTATTTAGGTTGTTTGGATCAGGTTCATCTAATAAAATTTGTAACTCCAATTTGACACCACAAAAAATTTGAACAAGCAGATCGTTATGGCCACAGGAAGTAATGAAAACATTTTGTGACAAAGAAGCGTGATAGGATGATCAGGAGAAGTCTTCTGTCCCAATGCAATTTATTTCATAAAGCTTGAAATGAATCACATGGGGATAAATTCCTGAGGGGGATATGGGATGGAAATAGAAGCTTAAGAACAAAAAAGAACAATATAAAATTTCATTTCTAAAAGTAGAGTTCTCTTCATATATTTTTAAGTGAATGAAAGTACACACCAAGGGCACGTGTTAATTTTCAGGCAGTAACTTTTTTTTTTTTTGGTCTTTTTGAGACAGGGTCTCGCTATGCAGTTCAGGATGACCTTGAGCTCACTTTGTAGCCCAGGCTGGTTTCGAACTTGCCATGATCCTCCTGCCTCAGCCTCCCAAGTGCTGGGATTACAGGCGTGTGCCACCACGCCTGGCAGTATTTTTTTTAAACAGTGGAACAGTTTTGCATGAAATCTGTTAGAAGTATCTTTTGCAATTAGTTAAATGTATGAGTAAATTGTAGATGTCAATTAAAAATATGCAGGGGAATAGATAGTTTTATAATATTTTGGAGGAATATTTGAAGAGAAACATTTGAAGATGACAACTCTCTGTCTAGGGTAGGGTTTTCTTACCTTTGGACTAGAAGACATTTTGGGCTGTATAGTTCTTTGTCATGGAGGGTGGCCCTGTGCACTGCAGGGTGGGTGGTCAGCAGTGTCCCTGGCTTCTATCTCCTAGGTACCACTAGCACCCTCCCTTCTTAGTGGAAGAACCGCAAGTGTCTCTAGATGGTGTCAGGTATTCCCTGGGGAAGTAAAATCATTCCCAGCTGAAAACCCCTTAGCTGTGAGCATATCCAGGCTGAAGGTGTTTTCTTGTCTTCTACTCACTATCCTCTTCTAAATCTTGAATTGTCCAGAAAACACTAATAGTCACCCTGCCATCCTATTGTCTATTCCCTTCCAAGCTTCACAGAAAAGGCCAGGAAATGATGACTTATACCAAGACCAATGGACTCGCTTGTTTTTCTTGCTGACAAGCATGTGAGTTTTGTCGCCCCTGGGGTAAGCTGAATTCTGTTATGAAGAATGACATACTGCTTTATGTTCAATTTGTATTAGCCACACAGACATGCACATGCCCAAGAAACCAGCATATCCAGAAAAGAAGAGGCCTAGATTTCCTGAGGATTCGATCTCACTGATTCTTAACAATAGAAGTTGAGGGGAAATAAAGATGAAAAGAGTATCAACAGAGGCCAGGAAATGGGGCAGATATTGAGGAAATAAGCTGAGGCCGCTGAGGCAAGTAGGAAAAAAGCAAGAAAGTCAGTCATCTGTTTTTCAAATTTTGCAGGTAAACCAGCCAGAGCTGAGCAGCAAAGTCTTCATTCATTTACACAGAAGGGGAGCACATGGACTCCTTAAGTGTTTGCAAAAGCCAGATGCTATGTGGATCCTGAGCTGGATTTTTGTGTGACTTAAGGGCTGCTTTTCTCCCAGACTTACTGAACAAGTGCAGCCTTGAAGAGATAAAAAGGACAGGGAAGAAATTAAGCTCTTAGATTTAAAGTACAGAGAAAGTAATTATTCTGGTACCCATAGTTATGCAAAGAGCCAGGAGAGCCGGTTTGATTTGGGTTTGGCCTTTTCTGTTACTGGGGAAGAATACCCACTGCCTGGGGAGCTCAGAATAGTTCTGTGTTTGGTTTTGACTGTGCTCTGCTTTTAGAAGATTCCTCTTTAAAAATTATATGACATCAAAAGCGGAATGTGGGAGATGAGAGCAGAAAGTGTTGAAATCTTTCTCCTGCTTACTTTCTGTTTTTTCCAGATTTTCAGAAGCTCAAAAGAATAAAAAGCAAACCAGTTCTCAGTGTCGCAAGAGCAGCAGGAACAGGTTCACTTTTCCTGCTGGTGCCCCAGTCGCCTTGTTGGTGAAGGCACGAATGCAGTTCCAGCACCCAGCTAAGAGCAGGATCCAAGGTTAGGCTAAAGGCATCACTATGGTTTGGCTGTGTCCCCTGAACACTCATGTGCTGGAAATTTGGTCCCCAGTCCAGTAATCTCCAGATGTGGAACCCTGGAAGGTTATTAGGTCATAAAGACTCTATTTGTGGATTAATTAAATTAGTGGGTTAGCAAAGGGGCGGGTCAGTTACATGTGAGTAGGTCTGTTTTAAAAGTCATTGTGGCCATCTCTTGTGGGCCTCCTTGACATTTGATGCCCAGTACCACGTCAGAGTCTCCACCAGCAGGAAAGGCCTCGCCAAATACCCGTGCCACACTGTTTGACTTCTGAGTCAGAACTGTGAGGTAAATAAACTTCTGTTTTTATAAGTGACCAAGTCTATGGTATTGCAATAGCAATGAAAGCACACTAAGACAGGCTAAGAGGGGTCACACGAAGAGGGACCTTCTCTGTGGGAAAGCTGTCAAAGACTTTTAAAGGATGTTTTCAGTGGAGACGTAGCTCTAAAGAAGACTCAACTAATGGAATAAACAAGTCTCTTTGCAACTCAGGCCAGCCACCACCAGGAGATGGAAAGCACCTTTTATTTGAGAGGACCCTGAAATCGTTTGCATAGTTTCCCAAACACGTGCCACATGCTCGCAGTCTTTGTCATTTTGTTTGCTCTCTTTTCAGGAAGTACTTCTGCTTAAAATAGCTCTCTCATGCTCCTGAAAAACTTCCAGAGACTCACTGTAGAAGTAGAAATCAAAATAGGTTGCTCACTGTTTCAAATTTCTGAGAGATAGGCTAGATATGGTGGCACAGGCCTGTCATCCCAGCACTCAGGAGGCTGAGGCAGGAGGATCACTGCAAATTTGAGGAGAGCCTGGGCTACAAAGTGAGTTCAAGGCCAGCCTGAACTGCATAGTAAAACCCTGCCTCAAAAAGGCAAAAAAAATTTTTTTCTTAGAAATATTAGAGGTTGGTACTATACAAAGGAAATGAATCAATCAATATGGGATGAAGTTTTCATCATCATAAGTACATGGTTAATGGGACCTAGAGAGAGGAAAAAAGCAAGGAACAATTTTAATACCTGCACAATTTGTTATAGGGAGTCCATGAGGTAGGGAGAGGAAGAAAAGCATTACTCATCCGAGAAGTTCCTAAGAACTCTTAATATATAAATATCTCAAACCAAATGTTATGTAAAAAGACCATGTGATTCACTCCTTGGCTTTTGTGTCCTAGGAAACTTCAATGAAATGCTTTAAGACAGTGGTATAAAATCATATTCACCAGCTGAGTAATAATAAAAAAGATAGGGGGTAAATTTGTCATACAACAATTATGAGTAGGCAGGTAATTGTTTGGAGGGTGCAAATAAATGTAGGCAGAGGTTGGGCAAGCAAAATAAATGTTTATGTCAGCTAACCATCTAAAAAAGATGGTTAGCTAACCACATGCACTGCCGATTACCAAAAGAAAGAAACCTTACTGCTCTGTTTCTTATGTGGTTTGTCCCCCAGGAGTTGCAGGCTTGCTCCCCAACATAGTGATATTAAGAGGTGCTGGGACCTTTAAGCAGTGGGGCCTTGTGGAAAGTCACTTGGTCATTGAGGGTACTCCCTTAGAAGGAATTAAGGTGGTTCTACGGGACCCTGGTTTGTTCCCACGAGAATGTTATTATCAAAGAGCAAAACTGGCCCGTCCCTGTTCTCTTGCTTCCAGGTGAATCATGTGATCTCCCAGGGTATGTTCCTCCATGGAGTTCTCACCACAACCTGTTCAATGCCAGTGCCATGCCTCTGAGCCTCCAAACTGTGAGCTAAATAAACCTTTTCTAGATCACCTAGCATCTGGTATTTTGTTACAGCAGCAGAAAATAGACTAATACTGCTGTGCTGGTAAACAAAACAGGACAGATCATAGAAAGCAAGTTGTGAACCTTTTAAGTACTACTTGTTCTTTCTCAGTCACTATATCCTTTTGGCCTAGAATTGGTCCCTGAATGAAATCCTTGGGGACAGTTGAGAACCCGTCTCTTTTGTACAAACAGCTTGGTGACTGAAGTCAATAATTATTTATTGAGATATAGAATTGAACCCTTTATCCTTAGAGAAGTGCTCCCCTTGAACTGTGGAATGGGCCATGCAGAATTCGTCCTATGTTATCACAGGGATGGTGACCATCTAGTCTATCACATGATGTCCTCTGTACATGGACCCAGGATGGAAATGCCTTTCAAATTTCATTTTGGAAACCAGAAAACATTTAGATTTTTCATTATCATTGTCAACACTGAATTCCAGGCTGTTCATTTCTCTGCCACAATTGGAGTCCTTAGAAATTTGAGTGCCAAATTTGTATGCCTTTTTAATTTAGGAATATGTGATGGATTTTTGTGGTAAATATATGCCTGGCTTTTGTTATTTGCCTAATAGGATTTTCCTTTCTTCTTAATTTCCTAGTCTATTTATCATTTTAAACAGATTTTAAAAAATTTGGTATGGCATCTCAAGTCTCCATATTCCTGGCTTTTATTACTTGCCTAATGATTTTCCTTTCTCTTTAATTCCCTGGTCTATTTATCATTCTGAACAGATTTTTTTTTAAAAAAAATTAGTGTGCCATTTTAAATCTCCATATCCTCTGAGAATTGAGTATAGATTAAGTAGGAACTTCTAAGACCTATGTGGAGCATTTCTCAATAAATGGCCATAGCACTGTGACCATGTTCTTCCATACCCCAAACTGGCCCTGCTTCAAAAGGACAAGGCTAGGGGTAGGAAATAGGGATGAAATGTTTTATATGTACAGAATACATTTTTTAAAAAAATAAGTGGTTTGCTGCAATGCTTGGTACATTTTTAATGCTGGTAAAATTTCATAATGATCTATTAGTCAGTGATGAACCACATATACAATAGTGCTTCCATAGGATCCATATCATCTAGTGATATTATAGCCATCTTAGTTTTATGTAAATGCACTGTACAAAGTTTAAACAATAACAAAATCATCTAAAATCCATTTCTCAAAATGTTTTCCCTCCATTTGATGCACAAATGCATTCATAGCATGAAGTTACTACATAAACAATTTCAAGTGTGCCGTTCATACTTTATAAGCTTTCATAAGGTTGTACAACAATCACCACTAACCATCTGCTTTTCATCACCCAAACAGAACTGTGTGTGACTCTGTATTATCTTCTCCCTCCACGCCTGGTAAGCGCAATTCTGCACTCTTCCTCTATGAGCTTGCCTATTCTAATTCCTTCATGTAAGAGAAGTCATACAACACCTGTCCTTTATTTTGCTTAGTACACTGCTTTAAAGGTTTGTCTATATTGCAGCATATATCAGAATATCACTACATTTTATGTTTGAAAAATGTCTTACT
The DNA here is from genome assembly GCF_000276665.1 of Chinchilla lanigera. NCBI lineage: Eukaryota > Metazoa > Chordata > Mammalia > Rodentia > Chinchillidae > Chinchilla > Chinchilla lanigera. The sequence continues at coordinate 9,632,513 of NW_004955483.1, read as the reverse complement.
GTACGTATATACCACATTTTGTTTATCCATCCATCTGTAAGTGGCCATTTGGATGCTTCAGTTCTCTGGCTATTGTAAATGGCACCATTACAAACACTAGCACACAACTATCTGAGCCTCTGCTTTAAATTCTTTCAGGAATACCCAGAGGAATTACTGACCATTTGAAAATTCAGGATAGCTTTTCAAGGTACTGTCAAACTGTGTCACAGTGGCTGTACCATATTACATTCTTACTGGCAATTCACAAATGTTCTAATGTCTCTATCTTTTTACAAACATTTGTTATTTTTTTCTTCCTTTTGGAAATAATTAGCCATCCTAATGGATGTAAAGTGGCATATCTAAATCCTTTTTTTTTCAGCACTGGTGATTAAACCCAGAGCCTCATATATGCTAGGCAAGTGCTCTACCACTGAGCTATACTCTCAGCTCCTTATTTTAATTTTTCTTTTGAGAGAAGGTCTCACTAAGTTGCTCAGGTGGGGCTTGAACTTGCAATCCTCCTGCCACAGCATCCTAGGTAGCTGAGACTACATGTGGGCACCACGAATAAATATTTGCCTTTCTCTGAGAGGATTATAGGTAAAAGTGTTTGCCTGGGGCTGGTGTCTGAAGTCTGATAGACACAGTTTGAATACCTGCTTTCTTCTTTACATCTTCATCTGTTATGTGGGAATAAAAATGGGTTCTATAGCATAGATTTATATTGATAATCATAGGAGACTGCAGAGGCAGTAGAGAGTAATCAGTGAAGAACTGGGAAGAGCTGGTAACCACCTTGAACTGAGTGAATGTCAATTTTCCTTCAAACCTGTATCTGATAAATGACTCACCTAACCCAGTTGCCATTAATCCATAAACCATAATGAGTAAGTGACCATTGTCAAGTTCTAGTTCCTAGATAATGATGAGCTAGGTCATACAGATCAACCCCCTCCCTGTGGAAAAATAATAAACAATACTGGATTTGAAATAACAAGGATGTTCAGTACTCTAGACTTGAAAAGACAGTAGAAAGATCAAAAGCCAATATTTGGCTGAAAGTCAGTATGACAGGCCTTTATTCAATGATGGTTTGACTCAGGATTTCTTTTTTTTTTTTTTTTCCCAGTACCAGGAATCGAACTCACAACCTTGCACTTGCCAGGCAGGCACCTGTGCTGCTGAGCTAAATCCCCAGCCCAGGATTTCTTAACTTTACAATGGTGTGAAAGCAATATGCATTCAGCAGCAACCTTGCTTTACATTTTGGCTTTGGATATTCCAGGGCTAGAAATATGTAGTATAACACTCTCGCATAATGTTGAACTCTGGCTCACAGTCAACCATGTGATCTCAAGTGGGAACAACTGATGCTCTACAGTGGGTGGTGTTGCTAATCTATGATGTTTGGTATATTAGTGTATTAAATGTATTTTCAACTTACAGTGGGTTTATTGGGTTGTGACATCATGGGAAGTTGAGTAGCATATGTACATTGAAGAATAAGCACAACCAAAACCTCTCATATCTCCTGGGAACAGGTGCTGACATCCCTCCCCTTGGCTCCAGTTCAGCAGATACATAAGGTGAAAGGGGACAGTCAGGTCCCATATAAGGAGGAGTTTGTGGCAGTAGTTATTTCCTGTGCTGAACTAGGACCCCAATGGACTACAGCCTCATAGTTAGGACAAAGAGGACTGGCACACAAACCCTAGCCCTTCTGTACTCCCAGGAGAGTACAAAGAACACTGCTGGACTACTAAACCAAGAAAGAGGAGCAGAAAGGGGGAAGGTTCTGGAGAAGCTGTGGCCAGAGATCTGCCCTCAAGGGAAGTGTGGTTAGATTTACAGATGACTTCTGTGCAGCAATTATGGAGACCAGAAGGCGCTGAAATAAGGTTTTCAATGTGCTGAACAAAATAATGTACAATCTAGAATTCTTCCATGTGGTCAAAACATCTTTCAAGATGAGAGCAAAATAAAGACATATTCAGATAAACAAAACAGACAGTATGCTCAAATAAAGCAAGCCAATTTCTCCAACGTTGCCTTTGAGCTTTTGGCCCAGATTCCTGTTTAGGAATGAGGAATGTTTTCCTGTTCTCCTGAGTGCTGTTGGTAGATAACCCACAACCTTTAGCCTCCTCGGGGACTGCCTTGGCCAAAGAAAAACATCCATTTCAAGGTCACACCTCCTTCCAGGGAAGTCTATATCTAATGACAGATCAAGGTGAGGGAGGATATAAAGAACCAAACCCTTTCCCCCAGTATTAGCATATCCAAAGTTTATCCCTCCTTAAGAGCTCTCCATAAGATTGGTTGTGGCCTCTGCTAAGGCTACACCCCAGCTCAACTTCTCAGTCTTGCTTCCCTACCTCTCCTCATGACCTCCAGGCTGTTCTTGACAAAAACCTCCTGATAGTGCTCTTGTCTTGGTTACTTTTCTCTCATTGCTGGGACAAAATACCTGACGCCCAAAATTAAAGAAGGAAAGGTTTATTTCGCTTACAGTTCGTGGAGGTTTCAGTCCGTACTTGGCAGATTATAAGGCAGAGTGGCACATGGCAGAGAGCTACAGCTCATGGTGCAGAACACAGCAAAAGCCACAAGCACACACCAGGATGGAATGGCCTCAAGCACTCTTTTCCTCTTTCTTACATATGCAAACTATCCACCCCAGGGTGGGCGCAGCTCTCACACCCATAATTAATCAAACTTTAAAAGCCTGCCCCATGGCCGCATGAGGCTTTGGGGGGACACCCAGACACAAACCATAACAGCTCTCCAGTTCAGTGTGTGCTTCCGAGGAAACCCAAACTGCTGCTGAGTCAGTCAGTGCAATATAGAATGAGGGGAAGAAAGAGGGAAGGAAGGAAGGAAGGAAGGAAGGAAGGAAGGAAGGAAGGAAGGAAGGAAGGAAGGAAGCTGGTTGTAAGGATGAAATAGAGTAAAACTCAAGAATTGAAGATGGCTTGACTGTAAAACTGAAGGCATATATACGTTATCAGAATCAATAACTGCATGTAGCAAGCTTCCTTTTGTATTGAATTTCTACAATAACAGCAATCAATTAGAAAGTAAATTTTAATATAAGCAAAACTAAACTAGACTGAATTATTTATAAATATATACATTAATAATAAAATCATAGAGAAAAAAAGGGGAAAATTTGCCTTTTAAGAAAGCCGGGATGAGTCAGGCATGGTGGCACACACCCATAAATATGAGCATTCTGGGAGACTGAGATAGGAGGATCACAAGTTCAAGGCCAACTTGGACAATTTAGCAACTTGATGAGATCCTATCTCAAACAAAAGAGATGTAGCTCAATGTACCCCAGCACCACAAAAAGAGGGGTCAGAATGGTGTCTACATCAGGGGCAATATAAGGACACAGAGTGGAGATTTAAAGCTGGAGTTTCTGGGTTGTTGTAAATACTCTATCTCTTGCTTACCCCTGGGTATTGGTTACATAGGCATTGGCTTTATGCTCTTTTAAACAGCATATTTAAATTTTGAGCAGTTTTTTTGCATATATATCATATTTCACAGTATGTAACCATTGATTTGGCTTATCTTTGGTTTTTAACTTAATCCCACAAACTTCCCCACAGTGAGCTCTGATATGAAAGAGTAGCCACCCTATGAAGACAAAACACTTTTATTTTTATCACTAAAGATTGAACCTAGGGTCTCACACTGAGTTATATCCCCAGCTCTGCTTTTATTTATTATTTTAAGATGGGGTTCTACTAAAATGCCAAGGGTGGTTTTCCAAGTACCTAGGATTACCAGTGTGTATCACCATGCCCAGCTACTGAGAGGGCAAAAGAAAGGACTGTGTCAGGCCACTTCTGAATTTTATTCACCGAATATTATGAATCTCATTCAACATAGTGTGGTAGAACATTTGGCCTTCAGAGCTAGAAACCTGATTTCAAATCCTGACATAATATCAAATGCTTCCCCTTAATGAACCTGAATTTCCCCATCTGTGTAGTGGACATGATTATATCTCTGTCAAAAGGTAATTTCTTTTGAATGTTAGATGCTTTTGATTGGTATTCCCCTTGGGATGGTTTTGGTATACAGAAAAGATCTTCAAACGATATGTCAGTCACCTTTTTGGTACCGTCATAAAATACTTGAGATAATCAACTTAAAAAAAGAAAAAGTTTATTTTGGCTCACAGTTTTGGAGGTACCAGTCCATGGTTATTGACCTTGCTGCTTTTAGGCCTGTGGCAAGGCAGCACCTTATGGTGGGGAGTGTGTGATGGAGCAAATCTGCTCACCTGTGGCAGCCAGGAACTGAAAATCGAAAGAGGAGAGGCAGGATCCTGTTACCCATCCCAGGGCACACCCCCAAGGACCCCAAGACTTCCCACCAGGTCCCACCTCTTAAAGGTGCCATCACTTTCCAACAGTGCTGCCTAGGGACTATGTTTAGCACATGGGTCTTTGGAGATATTTCAGATCCAAACGATAGCACATGATTAAATTAGTTGTATAATGAATGCACAGTTTGTTAAAGTTATAAAATTTTGTTTAAAACCCAGTTATTCCTTAGGCTTTTAAATTTAGAGTCTTAATTATATTACTCTAAGTTTAGAAAAATTTAACATGAAGAAACCTTTAACAAATGTCTAGTCTTAAGTGCAAATTAAATTCCTCTTAGCATGTTACACTACATATTTAAATTTAATACAATAAATATGCAGTTTCTTTGAGTATTTTAATTATCTGACTTAACAAATAAAATATTCCCATGTATTTAAATAACTCCTATAAACCTAATGAAATTATAAATATGTTGAACCTTATGTTCTCATGAATGTTCCAACACTGCATACAAACTTGGTAAGATTTTAACTTAAAATAATGAATCTAATTCAGTTATTTAATTTCATATTTTAAATTGAAATCACCAGGCAAACCTATTTGCTAAAAGGTCACATTCTTTCAAATATAACAAATACTTAAAATACCACTTGTGTACAAATGACTTAAAGTTAAAAATATTATTATGGGCTTGCTACTCTTAGATACTTCTCTACTTAATTCTAAATCCTTCTAGGGAGAGAAATGCTTCTCTACTCAGGAAATTATTGCATTTTCCTGGAGTATGTTCCCATCTAGTTTAGCACATTCCTCGCCAGCTTGCTAAGACTCCTTAAAACTAAAAGTGGTGGCCAGGACACATGGGGACCCTTGCTCAGAACTCTGAAGGAACACAATCCTGCATCTAGGTGCTGGGAAGGGCTCATGATTTCAAGAAAAGATTAGAATCTATATCAATTTACTTTCCATTTCTATAACAAATACCCAGCGAAATTAACTTATATAGACAAAAGGTTTATTTGGCTCTTTGTTTTGGTAACTCCATGGTCCATTGGCTGCAGTGCTTTTGTCCTGTGGCAGCACATCGCGAACAGAGCATATGCAAGAGCAGAGCTGCTTCCCTCATAGCTGGAGAGTAAAAGAGTGACTGAGCAAGAGTCCAGGGTCCCACTATCCCCTTACAGGACATATCTCAGAGACCTTCCACTGGGCCCCACCTCTTAGGATTTCCATATTTCTTAAAAGTACCACACTGGGCAGCCAGTTCCTAACACATGGGCGTATGGGGAACAGTCCAGATCCAAACCACAGCAGAATGCCAGGTTACTGGACATAAGGACTCTGTAGAGATGGCTAACATAGTGTTTCTAGGGGCAAAATGGGTGGGCCTTGAAAAAGGGAATGATTATATCAAAAGATATAAAAAAAAAAGCAGGGGAGAAACAGACAGAAAGAGGTAACAAGAATGAATGTGCCTTGGAAACATACTTTTGCACAAGGGAAGTCACAGTCCCAATAAAAAGTCACAGTCAATTGCTCAGTTTTCAGACCTGGCCTGTTTCCATACGCAGAACCCCCTGAAGAAAGGTTGTGTCCTCATGAAGGACCTTGCTACACCAAGGCAAATGAACACAGCAGTGAAGTCCTGGGCTGGGACCAAAGGGACCTAACCTATTTACCAGGTATGGTCAAAATATACTGTGCAGTGAATGTTGAATTTTTTTAAATTATAGTAAAATACACATTGCTATTAATCCACTCTCAAAATACTCCCCTTTTACTTGAAACACACTTATCCCGTCATACTTGCTGCTTTCTGAGGCAGTTCTGGAAGTGTTCTTTTGTGAGTATCTTTAATTGTGTGGTACTGGCTGCCTTGATGACCTGAATCAATTCAAAATATTTACCTTTCATGGCCATTTTGACTTTGGGGAAGAGCTAGGGGACACACAGTGCCAGACCCACTGAGTAAGATAAATGAGAATACACAGTAATAATTTTATGGGACAGAAATTACCAGAAATATAAACTGTAAACTGCTGCTGAAGGTGGTAAGAATGATGGGAGAAGTGTGCTCAAAGGGAGGGGGATTACTCCGAAGTAGATTAATGGCAATGTGCCATTTACTGTAATAATTTTTTAAATTTTTTTTTTTTTTGTCTTTTTGAGACAGGGTCTCGTTATGCAGTTCAGGCTGCCCTTGAGCTCACTTTGTAGCCCAGGCTAGTCTCGAAAACACAACGATCCTCCTGCCTCAGCCTCCTGAGTGCTGGGATTACAGGCGTGCGCCACCACGCTTGGCAAAAATGTATTTTATGATCACACCTTGTATGTGGGGAGCAGTACCATGGCAACTGGGAATACCCAGGTCTTTGAAGGCCTACAGGACAAAGGGTCTGACCTGCCACTGATATGAAGGCTCCACTGTTGCTCCTGCTACACTAGGGCAAGAGGGAGTCAATGACAACACATCCTGTGTCCAGCGGATCCACCAGTCCACTTGCTGGCCATCTCTCCGGTTCTTCAAGGCACTTAATAGATGAACATAGAGTCTAAATTTAGGAAAATAGCTATGAAGACAAATTTTAAAACTGAAGATAAAATAAGAATTTCATGCTAGAAAAAAAGATAAAACAGGAAGTCCAAACAATAATGATGTGGATGTGAAAAAGCTTTTTCATGGACAGTATTTGATAAAGATGTCTTGTGCTTGGGAGAAGGAGGAAGGCAATGAATGACTTTGGAGCATTAGAAGAAATTATATTTACGTATGTCTGTAAAAATTTTAAATAAAAAAATCTTAATTTTTAACTGAATTATTATAAAATAAATAATATTTTATATGATCCCACACTTAAACATATAAAAAGTCTCACTCCCTTTCTTCAGTCAGTCAGTTCCCACCTAGACTGTCTTATGTGTGACCACTTTTATTTGTTTCTTGTTTAATTTGGTTTCATTTTAATGTAACTGCATTATCGGGGTATTTTACTAAGAGGAAGTCTATTTAGATCTGTTGTTATTACTGATTTATAGTGAAATCTTTAACACTATCTTATTGTTTACTTCCTATCCTTTCAATATTTATAAAACTATAAAATGTGAATATATATTATTTTTGCTTCTTCATTTCTTAAAACTAGCACACTATACAGATTTTTAAAATATCTTGCTTCTTTATAGTTAATGTTGAGAATTTTAATAGTAGCCACCAAAGACTAGGGATACAATCTATAGTTCTAAACAAACAGAAAAATCAGTTGAGAAAATGAGTGCATCTAGAAAAATTTTCGATCCAAAAAAAAAAAATAATACTTAGGATAGTGAGAAGGCATGAAGAAAAGAACTACAAACAAAAATCATAAAAAAGATAGCAGTGGGCATGGTGGCTCATGCCTGCAGTCCCAGCACTTGGGAGGCTGAAGCAGGAGGATCTTTTCAAGTTCAAGACCATCCTGGGCTACAAAGTGAGCTCAAGGCCAGCCTGAACTGCATAGTGAGACCTTGCTGAAAGAGACCAAAAAAAAAAAAAAAAAAAAAAAAAAAAAATCATAAAAGAGTAAAAAGAAAATCCAATGTAGAATAGTCACAATATAACTAGATTAACTAATTTATTGGGAGAAAAACAAAACTGACTTGGAAAAATTAAAACAAAACCCAAATAGAGTTATACTGTATTTACTAGAAGCAATTCTAAAATATAACTATACAAAAGATTAAAAATAAGGAATGATAATAGACATATTAGTCTAATAACAATTTTAAAAATGATCTAAAATAAGAACATCACGTGAGATAGAATATCTAGCAAAAAGCTTTATAGAGGAAAAAGTAGTGGTGAGAATAGTTCATAATAATAAAAATACACACATACACACACACACAGTCACACATATACATCATGTATAACGTTGAACAAGCACCATCACCATCTCCAGAACTCTTCTTATCTGCAAAGGTGTCTTCACTAAACACTAAGGTAAAAGACAGTTTGGTTCATTAGCTTATGAATAGGCAGCCAGCTAAAAGGGTCTGAGATAGAATTGGGTGGTCAGCTGCACTGGTAAGAATTAAAATAAGAACAGGCAATAAAACTAGGACTTTGACTGGAAAGGAGTTGCTAAGGTGAGGTGGACTACAACCCCTCCCTACATTCAGGGTTCAGTCTCTGCACTTGAAAATGCAGAATAACCAGTTTTCTTTCAAACCTAGTTTCCATTGCACTCTGCATGGTGGGTAACTGGTTTAGAAAATTTAGAAAATTTGTCTCCAGTTCTTCATTTTTGAACACGGGGGGCCACCTGGGATAGGTAGCCACCAAACAGCTGAGCAGGTTCCTGCCTTCTGCTTATCCATAAAAAGTTCTGGACTGAAGGGCCGTGTTGCACCCCATTTCCTGGGCCCCTTCCTGGTTACCGTTTTTATCTTTTTATATTTCCAATAAACGCTTATCCTTTAAAGTCTTTTCTATCCACGATTTCATTCTTCAATTTTGTGAGCTAACAGCCACTGTTTGTATACCACTAGCTGTTTCACTAACTCCCCAGTTCTTCCCTGCTCCAGGCAACCACCACTGTATTTTCTGTCTCTATGACTTTGAATACATCCAGCATTTCATATAAGCAGAATCATTCAGTGTTTTTGTGATCGGCTTACTTCAGTTAGCATAATGTCTTTGCTATAGGGGAAGGAAACTTCCAACTTGCTACATGTTTGGTACAAGTTTGTGTTCTCTAAAACCGAAGGATGAATTTAGGGACAGCAGAGGTTAAGAGCAGGATATATTTATTGAGGAAAGAAAGCTTCTGTCCGAGAGAGAGAGAGACAGACAGACAGACAGAAGGGATCCCAAGTGGGTTGCCAAGGAATCTGCCTTTTCTGGGATTTCATAGAGCAAAACCATGAGTTGAGGCGGGTCCAAGGTGGGGAAAAATGGGAAACCGCAAGGTGGGTGTGAGGTGGGACAAAACTACGGTCAACCAATAAGATTACGAGTATAATTGCTCAGGTAAAATGGATTAAATCAGGACCAAATGGGGAAGTGAGTCACGTAGCAAGCTGGCGTGAATATGGAGCAGGGGCTTTCCTATAGAGGGGTTGAGTTCATGACTCTTTCTGGCTTTCTCAAGGTGATTGATACCTACTGAGAATATCAATCCCCAATGCGTATCCTTAGGAAGTATGTGGGTGCACTTGTTTCATCTTTTGTCTTGAGGTCTGGCCCACAGGGAGGTTCCTGTCTCTCCCATATCTTCCGCACTGGCTCCTTCGAGGGCCTAGCCCTCTGTGACTGCCTATATAATATTTTATCTAACTTAGCTGCCTATAACATTCTTGAGGTTTGTCCATGTTGTAGTATATGTCAGAACGTTCTTCCTTTCTGAGGCTGGAAAATATTTCCTTGTATGTGCAGACCACATTTTACTTATCCACATCTGTCATGGACACTTGGGTTGATTCCATGTGAATAATTCTGTGATTAACATGGGCAAACTCTTTTGTCAAGACCCCACTTTCAATTCTTTTGGATATTTACCCAGAAGTGACACTCTTAGATCACATGGTAGTTCTATTTTTTAATTTTTTTTAAGGTACTACAGATTCAACCCAGAGCCTTTACACTGAGATATACCCTCAGTTCTTTAAAAATAATTTCTTTTAGAAGGGTCTCAGTAAATTACTAAACTGTCCAGGTTGTGCTTAAATGTATGATCCTCCTGCCTCAGCCTCCCAGAGTGCTGGGATTATAGACATGTACAAGCCTATTTTTAAATTTTTGAGGGGCCATCACTGTTTTCCACACTGACTGCAGCATTTTACATTCCTACCAACAGTACACAGGGCTCCAGCTTCTCTGCATGCCCGCCCATGTGAGTTACGTTAGTACCACGCTGCTGCTCATCCCTTTCTGAGGACAGGCATTTTACAACAGCAAAGCCCAGCATCGTGGAGACAGGAAGCTGGGGCTGGTTCCTGCTCTTAAATCCCCAAGTGGGAGTGGAGACAAAGTACAAGTTCTTAAGTGGAATAGCGTTTCCTGGTTTCCTCTTGCAAATGGGAATCTCAGTTGACCAGATCAAACAATGGTGATTTAAGAGGGCAAGAAATCTCAACCAGCCAAAATAATACCTTCTAGGTCCTGGCTGGAAAAGCCAGGCTTTAGAGTTTGTTGGCCAGTTCCCACAATGGAATGGGGAAGACCCACCTAATCAGTAATACAGTCAACCCTGTAGGACAGTCAACCCTCACTGGATGTGGCTTCTGCATTTAAAGCCTGTCTATTTGCTAACATTTCTTTGTAACGTCCAAATCGATACTCTGGCTACTTTCCCTGTCATCTGTCAGCAGGTGCAGAGCAGCAAAATATCAGCCCCTGCCCGTTCCTGATGGAACAAGCCCATGCTCTGCCTGCTGGTTCAGTTCTGCAAGCAAGCAAGGGTCCTCCTCTTCATGATCTATTTAGCGCCACTTTTAACCTATACCTTTACATGGTCTTTTGGTGATAACGTGGCCGATCAAAGTGCTGGTTGCGGTGTTCCTAAGGGAAAGAAAGCTGTGATGTGCTTTCAGGAGAAAACGCATGGGTTAGACAAGTGTGATCAGGCATGAGTTACAGTGCTGCTGGCCATGAATTGAATATGAATGAGTCAACAGTATATACAAAATGATCCGTCTGCAAACACAAACGCACATGGAAACCAAGACTAATAAAATGGTGTGGAGAGAGGACTGCAGGAGCCTACTCCTGCGTTTCCCCTCGGAGCACTAGTTCAGTATTTGCTAATTCACTGTTCACAGACATTTTATAGAACAGAACACCCTCCGATAATGAGAGTCAGCTGTCATTGGAAAGCACTGCTTTGAGTGACAGGCCAGATGCAGCCCCTGTGTTTTAAATGCCAAGCCCTCCTAATTTGGAAGTGATAATGATGATATACACACTGTCCCTCTGCAGGAGTCATAATAGGCATGACACCAGGCAGGGTAGCAATAGAGGCAGTCCCCAAACACACAGCACCTAAATTTGGCGTGGTAGAAAGGGAGAAGTCTGCGGAGTCAGCAATGGGGCTGCAAGGATGCTATCTGAGCCAACACTTAAGAGTGGAGCTGACTAACCCCAGAAGGAGCCTGGCCCTAAATAGCATCCCAGGGTCTCTTTCCTCCTTTTTAAATCCGTAGCTTACAAGGGAAGGAAAAAGAACTACTTGAACAGTAATTTAGAGAAATATTTGTCCCTGGGAGTGTAGTTCAGTGGCAAAGTCTGTGGTTAGCATGGGCAAAGAACCGGCTTCAGTCATCTCTCTCTCTCTCTCTCTCTCTCTCTCTCTCTCTCTCTCTC
>NW_004955483.1:9497298-9620749 GCF_000276665.1 Chinchilla lanigera | reverse complement strand
ACACACACACACACACACACACACACACACACACCTGGATACACAACACTATCTCTATATACAGGAAGTATCTCTCACCCAAAAGTACTTGAAATTAGTGATAGGTCCAAACAAAAAACCAGTGAAATTAATATGTCCTCTATTTCTTAAATTGTCTAGTATAAACTGGGCATGATGGCACAGGGCTCTAATTCCATCCACTTAGGAGGCGAAGGTAGGAGCATCACAAGTTCAAGGCCAGCCTGAGCAACTTAAAAAGACCATGTCTTAAAATAAAAAATTAAAAGGACTGGGGATATAGCTCAGTGGGAGAATTCTTTCCTAGCGTAGGTGAGGGTTTACATTCAATATCCAGGACAATTAAACCAAACCAAACCAAACCAAAACCAAAACAAAACAGAACAAAATTATCCAGTGTAAAAATGCTGGTTAGAGCACAGGAGGGTGAGGGTGTAGCTCAGTGGCAATATACGTCCTTAACATGCACAAAGCCCTGCACTCAATGACTGATATATACCCGGTCATTGTCCATAGGGGGTACTTGGAAAATACTGGCAATATGAAAGTGCCACTGTCTAGCCATTGTTCCTGTAGCTCGACCTCATTTTAATAAAACATTTTTCCATGGGAGGCCAGTTGGTGCACTGGTTATGAGCTAATGAGTCCTAGGAGCAAAGAGATCTTTGCTTGTCAACATTAGCAAGTTGCAGAATGAATTTATATGCCTCGGGTTCCAGATATAAATTGAATACAATAATAGCATTTAATGCATAAGATTGTCTGAGGATTAAATGAGATTATAAACTGTGTTTAACAGGGTGTCTAGAATATCAAAAATGCTAGCTAATATTGACATAAATCTTCATAATTGTCATTAACCTTCACAATCAAGAACATGACATCTAGCATATGTTTACCAGCTGTTCATATTTAAAGGATGCTGTAGGCAATATTTTTAAAATATGTATTTATCTATTTGAAGTATCAGGGATTGAACATAGGGCCTTCACAAACTAGCTACGTCACCAGCCTGTTTTTAATATTTTATTTTGAGACAGGTTTTCACTAAATTGCTAATTTGCTCAGATTGCACTTGAATTGGAGATCCTCCTGCTTCAGGCTCCCAGAGCACTGGGATTACAGGTATGTGCCATCATGCCAGCTAATAATTATTCTTTAGAAATGTGCTCATGTGCTTTAATTTGTTCAAATGGGCTCAATAAAATAATCAGCTGGGCCAACATTGATTAAAGGGCTTCCTGAAGTAATAGAATAAGTTACTTTCTGTGTCTTTCTTTATTTTTTTTTTCTCTTCTAAGAAATACATACTTAGATGTGACCATTATCTGCTCTACTTTATATACCTTACAGCAAAGTACCTTTCAGGAGCTACTACACTGCAATTGGTTCCCTGTACATTTTGACTCTCTCACTGCATGCACATGACAAACCTCTTAGGATTTTCTTATTATGGGGGGAGGGTTGTTTTTTGAGACAGGGTCTCACCATATTGTCCAGGCTGGCCTCAAATACTGTGATTCTCCCACCTCAGCACCCCAAGTGTTGGGACTACAGGTGTGCACCACCATGTCTGGCTAGGATTTTCTTGCCTAGAGCAATTTTGCAGAGCAGAAGGCAAAAGCCCACAGCTCTTCCTGCCTACTGTAAGACTAAAAACACTGAAGAGATTATATGTTGGTGTGTTCTAGACAGGCATGGAGCAGGGAGCAGAACTTTAGAGAGAATACAGTTGAGATGAAAAACAGGAGCTATGGACCCTGAAAAGGCAATGGTACTTTCTGCAAACCACTCCCCACCTTTCTGTCTGTCCTCTTCCACATCAGCACCAGGAAGATGTGGCAGAGAGACCAAGGAGGAGATATGAGACACAGGGTTCCTATCTCAGCCAAGGTCCCTTCGCCCCCAGGTGACAAAGATGCATCAGAGCCATAAGAACTTTGTGGCCCAAGACAGTGTGGCAGCTGATTGATACAAGTTTAGGTCCTTGTCCTTTGTCACTGTAGGACCTGGGCATACCTAGTTTGGGGGGAAACTCTAGGATTGCTAATTTGCTCAGATTGTACTTGAATTTGAGACCCTCCTGCTGCACATATCTATAATCCCAGTGCTCTGAGAGCCTGAAGCAGGAGGATTTCAAATTTAACTGGGATTATAGGTATGTGCCATCATGCCCAGCTAATAATTATTCTTTAGAAATGTGCTCATTTGCTTTAATTTGTTCAAATGGGCTAAATAAAATAATCAGCCCTCATCCTGACAAGCTGAGAGTCTACAAACCAAATGAAAATGAATCTCCAGCCCTCATCTTGACAAGCTGAAAGACTAGAAACCAAATCAAAGTTATCTGCAAGAAAGTAAAGCAGGCTAGGTTTCTTGCATATGGAATTTGTGGGCTAAGATTTACAAGGACCACGGAGTAAAAGGAGAAACTGAGAGACTCACTATAAAGGGTGAGAAGAAGAGAGAAATTATGACCTGGAGCATGTGCTATAATCACCTGGAAATACAATTATTTTGGTGAAAGCATTATTAAATATTTCAAGGTACTTAATTTTTCTTAAAAGTAGCCTTCACAGTGAGGAATATAGAAAAAAAAAAAAGAAAAAGCAAATTTAAAATAGTCTGCCAAATAAAATTTATTGATTTGACTAGAAACAAAATTTAGTTAAGAAATGGAGGCTCCATCTTGGTGAGAAATGTGCAAGTAGTTTCATTAGTCTACCCTGTACTAGACTCAAGAAAAACTCTACAGGCAATTTTAATTTAGAGATTATTTTCTTCCATTACTTCTGACAGAGAAGGCTTTAATAAAAAAAAGTGAGATCACCAGGGCAATAATTGTTGGGGGCCAGGGGTTATGAAATAATAGTTTACTATGTTGCTTAAACTTCTAAACTTCTCAAGTTGACACAAGGTATCAACCATTACAGTTAGGGACATCGCTATGTGACTTTGGTCCAATGGTCCAAGGCAGATGTGACTTCTTCAGGGAGAGGAGAGTTTGCACATACTACATGCTCTCTGGTTGTGTTGGGAAGGCTCATATTTACAGCCTCCTGAGACAAGATAATATCTTCTGAAGACCATAAACAAATTCAGACATCCAGGTGTGGGGAAGGACCTTAACTTGCTCTCTCTGAAATGTTAAACTTGATCCCCATTTCACTGTCCTCTTCTTACAAAAGTTGCTATTCCAAGAAAAGCACATTATCCCCCGAATTTCTCGCTGATTAATAAAAATGGGCCAACTGAGAAATCAGAGAGCCAGTTTACTAGAGGCAAACTTTCCGCTATCCCCCTTGAAACTTAAATATTGTCTTTTGTCTTTCTTCCCCGCCACTCCCCTGACAGGTATCCTAGGGTCTGATCAGCCCTCCTACCCCAACAACTGGCACCCAAACAGGGACTTCAGACTTGAAGGGTAAGTTCCATGACAGTGGGAAGGAGTGAAACTGATGTTGTCAGAGAATTCTGCAGGACAAATCCAGAAGCTGGTTGTTCAGAAAGGTGAAAGTAAGTTATCAGGCCATGGAAAGGCTTTTCCTAACTGGGATAATAGGGCAGAATTTGTCAGTGGAGGAGCAGAGGTATGTACAGCTGTTGCATATGTTATTGAAACAGGCTGGGGCTCAGGTTAGCACTCATTCTCTTTCAAAAATACTACAAAATGTCACTAAACATAATCTCTGGTTCCCACAGGTGGGAACCTTGGATGCAGAGAATTGGGATAGTGTGGGAGAAAATTTAAGGAGAGCCCAGGCAAGGGGTAAACAAATTGCCTCCAAAACTTTTTCAACATAGAGTCTGATCAGCCCCTTGTAGTAATGAGATGATTATACTAGACTAATTTGACTCGTGGTAAGAATAACTACCTTAATAACAAGGCAATCATAGGTTTTAATCTCCAATTCTATTTTAAGGGTAGAATCATGTCCTGAAGGCAAATCCTCTCATCTTGGTGATACATTCATTATTCTAAATTCACTCATAATGCTACTGTTGTCTAATTAGATAAACATACACACATGTATGTACACACAAATTTTCCTACCCCCTCCAAAGAATTTATCTTTTCTGCACAAATCAAGCTAGAAAAGTGAAGCATTATTCTCACCATTACTTTTTTCACCAGAGATTGTATGACAGAGGCCACCCATATGCCCCATCTAAGGGGGCAACAGTGACGTATCTGGCAGAGAGTCTGCCTCTGAGGGCAGAGGTGGCCCAGTGTGGCCAGGACTCCCAATTTTTAAATATGAGCTGGCCAAACAGATTTTCAATCAGAGTTTTCAATTTTTAAATACTGGCAACTAGCTAAAAACTGTTAAATGCACTCTGCCAGCCAAACCAAGCATATCTTCTGTGGGTTGTTAGCTTGCTTCCTCTGCTAGGATTACATTATTTTACAGGATGAGTATTTCTTATCCAAAATGTCTAGAACAAGAAGTGTTTTGGATTCTGATTTTGGAGTATTTGTGTACATATAATGTGATATTTTGAGGATTCAACCTAAGCCTCAATACGAAATTCACTTACAATATGTTTAGTGTGCCTCCCTTTTGACTGTAGCCCACCACATGAGGTCAAGTGTGGAATTTTTCATTTGCATCATGTCAGATGGGTCCCCAAATGTCAGATTTTGGAAGTTTTCAGATTTTTGGATTGGGGGCATTTAGCATGTAATGATATTGACAGTTTGGAATGTCAAGATATAATATGTTTCAAGATCATACGTGTGATTGTGCCAGAGGGGAGTCAAAGGGTAAGCAAGGTGAAGAAGACAATCAGAAATAAATGATTTTGCTCTCCTTATATCCAGGACCTGCTGAATTAATATTTTCCCCTATTCTATATCTGCTTGGCCCTAAATCAAAGCCCCATGTTTTGGTTACTTTTCTCTCATTGGTGAGACAAAATACCTGACAACCAGAATTAAGGAGGGAAAGGTTTATTTAGCTTACAGTTTGTGGAGGTTCCAGTCCATACTTGGCTGGCTCCAAGGCAGGGTGGCACATGGCAGAGGGCAAATGTTCATAGCAGCAGAAGACAGCAAAAGCAACAAGAGCAAAAAGGAAGGAGCAGAGGCAAGCAGACTCTTTTCCTCCTTTACACGGTATGCAAACTACCTGCCCCAGGGCAGGTGCAGCACTCACATCCATAATTCCAACATTGGACCATGAATCAATCATAAACTCTAGAAGCCCACCCCATGACTGCATGAGGATTTAAGAGGACATGCAGACACAAACCATAATATCCCATGATAAGCCAAGTGCATCCATTTCATCTGGAATGCAGGGCAGGGGTGTGACCTCATGCCCGGTCCCTGTAGCATGAGATTAATGACCTCCCTGTTCTACCTGCTGCTTTCCTCTTGGGTGATCTCACAGTTGAGACACTAATTTCTAAAGCACTTTGAAAAAAAAATCACAACCTCCCAGAATTTTAAATCAAGAAATGCCTTTAAAAGATTGTCACAAAGGTACGTCACCCACTAGGCAAAATTCTCTGCCTTTCAGCACTCAGAAAACGCTTTTATCAGTACCAGATAAATTACAGGCCAGAGGCATCTAGAGTGCAAAATTTAAGGAGACTGGAGTATTTTTATTCCATGACAAGAAGGAATGAAGTGCTTTTGGTGTCCCTAAGGGCAGTTTTTATACACAAAAGTGTCCATCCAGGCATTCTGAGGGTTTTTTCCCAAATACTATTCAATTTTAGCAAATGTGCATGTGTCCAAATGTACATAGGTGAGCCTCATCACAAAAGAGAACATACTATACTGCATGATTTTATTTAAATGAAATGCCCAGGGTAGGTAAATCCACAGGGATAGAAAAAGGATGGCTAAAACTATGGGGGTCAAGCAGGCAAGGGGTATACAAGGTACAGAATTTTTTGGGGGGTGATGAAAAAGCTCAAAAATTGTGTTGTGAATAAACTAAAAACCACTGAATTATACATGTTAGATAAGTGAGTTGTATGGTAGATGAATTACATCTCCATGAAGCTGTTATTAAAATGAACAAATAATAGAGACATGGACTCCCTTCATTGGAAGGAACCATTGTGGGACCTGAAAATATTTTGAAGACACTATCACTCGCTAGGAATTCTGTCACTTTAGAGACTGGCAGTGAATACTCATTTTAATCCTTGCTTCAGATTCAGGTGGAACCACTGGCCTATCACTGAGAGGTACTTTCTTTTTCTTTTCCCTATACACATACATTCACTAATTCACTTTTTGTTTGTTTATTTATTTATTTTTTTGGTACTGGTAATCAAAGTCAGGACCTTGCGCTTTCCAGGCAAGTGCTTATGCCACTGAGCTATATCCCCAGCCCCTAATTCTTTTTTTTGGAGTGAATCACCTCTTATCACTTCAATCCCCTTCACAACAAACCTTGGCTCCATGGATAAAAATAAAACCCTTGATGTAGTACAAGTTGCGGGTACGTAGGTTTCAAGAACATCTTTGGACCATTTCTCAAAAATTTTTTTTTGATCCTGCATATACAAACACAGTGACTAAGTATAACATTTTAAAAATAAAATTTCTTAGAAATTTGACTGAAACCATACAAACTTGAGAATGTTGTTTTTAAATGCATAAAATAGAAGACTGGAGACTATATAGGAAACTAATTATATTGAGGTAGAAGTATTAAAATATGAACAAATTGCAATGTCATAATTTATGTGACTCTTTATGAATGCATTAAACAACAAGATCTATAACAGTGCAATTTAATTGAGCGGTGCAATAATTGAACTATTACACTTTTGAATTTGAGTTGAGAGATTTCAGCGATTGTAATGAGGCATGAGCATAGCTGTGGTTTTCATGACGACAAAGTCAAGGTAATGTTAATCCAACCATAGTCTGTGGTCTGCGTTCAGTGTTAAATTTCAACCAGAAGTTAGTGAAAACTTCCCATTCAGGAACTTGGGAACCTCTTGTGGTCTGTAGGCCCAAGGTTAAGAAAGTTCTGGAATGGGGACACTGTGTGGGTGTGACACTAGGTCCTGGGGACAGTACTATAGGGTTCAAAGTTAGCTCAGGGACAGAGAGCACACTTTCTGGGCCTCAGTCTGTTCATCTATAAAGAGGAGAGAGTTGAGGTGAGGATGAACTCAGAAAATATATAACACATTCAGTCAGTGCCTGGCACATGGAGGATTTGGTATTAAATAGGAGCTTTTGATATCCTAGGGGCAGTTTTGGTTCACACAAGTAGCCATCCAGACATTGTGAGCTTTTTTCTCTCCAATTACTATTCAATTTTAGCAAATGTACACATTTTAAAACTTGTATGTCCAACCCACGGCCTACTGGCTGCATGTGGCCCTGGACAGCTAGTACTGTGGCTTCATAGGATTTGTAAACTTTTAACATTATTATGTGATTTTTAAGTGGTCGTTTTCAGGACGCTGTCCTGTTGTGCCCTGGAGCAGACTTCCAAAGTGACAATGGAACCAGATATTGATGCGTTAGTGTCACAGAGCAGTTTCAAATGTCCCACTAGTTTTGTGTTTAATGTTGTTGTCTTTGTCACATACCATAATAAAAGTGCAGAAAAGAAAGTTTTATCATTCATATACTTTAACTATATTATGTGTTTTATATGCAGCTGCCCAAGAGAGTTCTTCTTCGTGCAGCATGAGCCTAGCAAGCCAGGCAAGCCAAAAAGTTGGACTCCATGGGTTAGGTCATACATTGGTAGTCTCTTTAGAAGTCTTATTTAGAGGCTGGAGGGGTAGCTCAGTATTAGAGCTCTTGCCTAGCATGTGTAAGGCCCTAGGTTTGAACCTCAGCACTCAAAAAAAAAAAAAAAAAAAAATCCTATTTACCAAAGGTTAGCCGTACCACTTTGAACAGGTTTTTGAATAACCTTGGTGTGCAAACTTAAATACTTTCAAAGATTTTAAATTGCATTTATAAAAATGAAAGATTTCTTTTTCATTGTTACATATTAATGACATAGAAGAATGAGATTTGTCTTGCTAAAGTGGCACATGCATATAACATATTTTAATTACTTTTCCTTAATCTCATTGCCCTCTCCCCCTTGCTTCTCCTTTTGCCCCAACCCCTTCCCATCTATGGAAGACTACTTTCTAGCTTGCTGTCTCCGACTACATTTCTAAATATGATAATAGGCTAGCTAGCCCTTTGCTACTCAGGGTACTTCAAGCACTTGTCAGATGCAAAACCTTGTCCCCCCCCACCAACTGCAGGAGACTTTACATTTTTGTCAGATTCCCAGTGATCAGCGTGCTTGGTGAAACTCACTGGCAAGTAGAGTTTTTCTAAAGTAATTTATTAACTTTGATAGGCACAATACATGAATATTGTGTTATCTTAAATGTTCCAGCAATCAGTGTAAACTTAATACAATGGACCTTATCTTCGTATGCTAAGTCATTTACTCCAACATTCATTTTGAACTGGCATTGGAAGATTGTTTTCTTAACCTAATGGGACAAATTTTTTCAAGCGTTCCAAGAGCACAAGATACTAAATATGCACAAATTCTTCTTTATTTCCATTATATTGCATACTATAATTGTGAATTATCTAAGCTTTTATTACTCAAATTTAATTATCTCAGGGTCTTGGGAGAGATTTATTTACTAAGAATAAATTGTCTTTTTTAGCTCACTGGCTAATTCTATCAAATATTAAAAAATTAATCCCAATCCTACACCAGCTCTTTCAGAAAATGGAGCAAAGAACATTATATAACTCATGTTATGAGGTCACTATGACTCCGATAAAGACACCAAAAGAAAACTATAGACACAGCCTTCATGAATTTAGATGCAAAAATTCTCAAAATATTAGCAAACTGAATATATCAGTACATAAAAGGATTATGTACCATGACCAAGTGGGGTTTATGTCACTTCATTTTGGAGGTTATCTTCCCATGTAATTTTGGGGATCACCCTATCCTTATACAGTGGTACCTCAGTTCACAAACTTTTTCATGATTCTGGCTGCAAACTAAACTGGATGAGAACTAAATTAGATTTCCCCATAAGGTCAACACTGAATCTAACCACTGAATTTGATTTGGTTCTTGTCCAATTCACTTTGCATCCAGAATCATGGAAAGAATTAAGTTCGTGAACTGAGGTACCACTGTATAATATAATATTAGCAGTTTAGATTCTGGATATCTTCTATGGCTCCATCTAGTCAGTCACAAGTCCTTGTGTTGACAGGTATATTAATCTGGTGTCTGTGAACTGAAAAGCAGAAATATGTACCAGGGCAAAGGCTTTATAGGAGTCTGTTGTTAGTCAGCTTCCTGTTGCTACAACAAAATATCTGAGCGTCACTGTGACAACATATCTGACATGAAGAACTTGAACCTTGACAGGTTTATTTTGGCTCTGGTTTTCAGAAGTTTTAATGAATGGTCAACTGGCTCCATGGCTTTTAGGCTTGTGGCAAGGCAGAAACATCCTGTGGAAGGGCATGACAGAGGAAAGCTGCTTACCTTGTGGCAGCTGTGAAGCACAGCAAGAAGGAAAGAGTCGGAGAGAAAGGACAAAATACAATGGGGACAAAAAATGGACACCTTCTAGGTCATGGCCCCAGGGACCTACTGTTCTAACCAGGTCCTACCTCCTAATAGCAGATTCAGCTATAAACTCATCCATGGATTAGTCCACTGGTGTATTTTGTGTCCCCTGATCTAATCACCTTCCAAAAATCAGTACACATGAGCTTTTTAGGGGATGTTTTTGAAGCAAACCATAGCACCAAGATAATCAGTTTATAAGGGAGAAAGGTTCACTTTGGCTTACAGATTCAGAGGTTTCAGTCCATGGTTAATTGGCCCCATTGCATCTGGGTCTGTGGAGAGCCAGAACATCATGGTGGGGAGCACCTGGTAGGTGGAGATACTTCACAGTGGCTGGGAAACAGGAAAAAGAGGAGAGGATGGAGTCCAATAGCCCTTCCAAGAACACGTCCCTGTGATCTAATATCCTTCTACTAGGCCCCACCCCTAAAGCTTCCATCATTTCCCATTAGTGTTAAACCTTCAACATATGGACTTTTAGAGATGTTTAAGAGCCAAACTATAGCAGAGCCTAAGTTGGTGTGGAAGAGCCATACCAAGGGGCTGGGGATTTAGCTCAGTGGCACAGTGCCTGCCTGGCAAGTGTGAGGTCATAAGTTCGATTCCCAGTACCAGAAAACAAAACAAAACAAAAAAGAAGAGCCATACCAATTTAGACTCTGCTAAGTTAGTGTGGACTCACACTGATCAAGGAGTATGATTTTGTGTCTGAGGAGGCAGCTATGATGGAAAATTCTAGAAGGAGAGGGAAGAGAATGTGTAAACATCTGTCTCTTCCAATAGTAAGGTGGGGGTTGGGAGTGAGAAACCAACAGATACACTATCCAAGGGTATAAGAGCAAAGACAACCTAAGAAGGTTGTCCTTAAGAAAGTGGGTGTGACAATGTCTACAAAGCTCTCTCCCACCTCTGCTGTCAGTGGATGTGTAACAAGGTTCTCTTTTCTTTCCTTTAAAGAGTATAATTTTTAAACATAATATCATACAGTAATTATATTTTTATTCCTTGTCTTTAAGGAACTCAAGACCACTACTCTGAATAAAGGGTGTGTAGAGCCAACTTCCACAGATTTGATAAGGGTCATACGTATTTCATTGGCTGGGCTAATTGTGATTACTTTCATTCTCTTGCATAATTTCATTTCCTTCAAGAAACTTCATGAACTTCATGAACTTCCTGTTGGCAAAGATAGTAAGAGCAAGAGGTATGAGCTAAGCTTTATCATTTGCAAACATTTGTATCAGGATGAGAATAATGCTCTATCTTATGGTCAGCTACTGAAATTCATTGAAAATAGCTGGAAATCGCAGAGACCTGCAAGAAAATGAAAGAGATTTCTGTCTGTGTAGTTAGCAACATGAGACAATAAAGCATCATGTACATAGGTAACATGTGACTCCAATCAGCTACCATTTATTGACTATGAAATATACACTGTGCTTACGCACACACACACACAATTTAATTCTCACAAAAACCTGGGATAGATTTAAACGCTTCCCTTTAACCTCCAAGAAAACTGAGTCAGAGAAATTAAGTGACTCTCCCAAGGTCACGCAGCTAGAAAGTAGCCAAACCAGATTTAAACTTAGGCAGAGCTTAGGCTCCTAGAACAAAAGCAGTGAAAAGTTGTAGTACAAAGTTTTAAGGATTAAGAGATTTGATTCATATTTAATTTTCTGGGACTTAGGCAAGCTATTTCATTTGCATGAGCCTCAATTATCCTTATCTGAAAAATGGTCCCTGTTTTCACTGGGTTGTTCTGAGCGATGGTGCAGACTGCGTGGACAGTAGGTGCTCAGCAAGGTCAAGTGAACTAAAAATAAACTCCCATCACTGGTGACCCAGGGAGCCCTGCATCTCTCCAATGCCAGGGTCTGAGGTGATTATAGATGATTTCACTTAAAAAAAAAATACAAACAAGACCTGAAATTTAAAGGGCATCCAAAAATGGTCTACATAATGCTGTTAAATAAATACCTGCCTACTGTCTCTGTCCCGCATGCTTTCAATGCAGGGCCTCAGGCAGGCAAGGCAGGCACTCAACCACCGAGCTGCACCGCAGTCTCTTTCCCACCGGTTTGTGCAAGCTCCCAAGTGTTTCTCCTCTGGCACGCGGCGTACCTCTCAAGGAGTGGCCCTCGGACAGAAGGCAGTCACACACAGGTCCCCTCCCTATTGGGCACCGCGGTAACAGGGCGTTGCTCACCGCACGCAGCAGGATTACGCACGGCGGGGGAGGGAGAGCTGGCCGCAGTCCTGCCCGCAGCGCGCCTCCACCGGCCGGGGCGGGGCCGAGGGCGGGGCGGGGCCCAGGGCGCCGGGTGGCAGGGGCGGGTTTAAGAGCTCGGCGTGCGCGGACCCGCGGGAGAACCCGGCAGCTGCTGGCTGAGCACCCAAGCCCTGCGCCACGCACGCGCCCGGGCCCCGCGCTGCTGTCACCTTCGCTTGGGGAAGGAGCCTCGCGCACCATGCCCCGCATAGATGCGGACCTCAAGCTGGACTTCAAAGATGTCCTGCTCCGACCTAAGCGGAGCAGCCTTAAGAGCCGCGCCGAGGTGGGGGCGGTTCCAAAGCCGCCTTGGGGCTGGGGATTTTTTTTTTTTCTGGGTGCCCTAGGGTAGGGTGGGTTGGGTGGCAGGGGGCGGCGCAGGGTTTTTCTCTGGCTTTGCGCGTCTGGGGCTGAGGTGCTGTGCCCCTTTGCGCTCCCCACCACGCGGGTCCCTGCCAGAGCGCGGGTTCGTCTATAAGGGTGCGGATAAAGGGGCCCAGCGCGGGCCTGAAATTCTACAAGAGTCAGTCGGGTCGGTGAACAAGGGGAAGTTGACGCTGAAACTAGACCACGGAGGAGAAAAATCCGGTGGCCGATGGGTTTAGAAAGAATGGGGGTGGGGAGCTGCCCGCCGGGAGAGAAGGAAACGCTGGAGGTTGGGTGGGAAGGAGGGAAGAACACGAGCGAGCCTAGGGGTTTTTGGCCGTGTCTCCCGGTGCTGACAGCTGCTGCTTTAGCATCAGGTCCAACAGTGGAATTTCTTGCACGGGTCTGCAGTGCAGGGGGACCTTCCGTACCCCAGTTTAGGGTGTGCTTTCTTTTGCTGGGAACGGAGCTCGGGGATCCCCCGGTGGACTCGCGGTGCTTCGTGGGCAGCCGTCAGAGAAACCCAAAGCACTGGGATGCGGTGGTAGGAGGAGTTGGAAGCTGCGGGATTTTACTGCTTCTGCCTTCAGGAGATCAAAGTTTAAGGAACAGGTGGAGACGGGACTGGAAATAGCTCGGGCTGGGGGTGGGGTGGCGTGGGGTGGGAATGGAGGTCAGACGGTGAAGGGTAAACTAGTTTCGCGGGAAGGCAGAGGTCCCCTGCAGAAGTTGTGTGAAGGGCCGGTGGCTTTGCGTGGTCTGCGGTAACTGGGGAGGCAGAGGCAGAAAGACGCGCTCCGTTAGGCTGGCGCTGGAGGAGTAAACAGGAGGAGGTGGATCTAGTGGGTGCTGGCTCGGTCTCCGGTTCCATAAACAAGACCATAAATAAGTCCCCAGCAAAGATCTCCACTCCAGGGCCCAGGCCTGACTGCAGTGCCCGATGCTGCCAGCTGAGGGCTTGTTTGGATTAGGGCAGCCTCTTGCCTTAGCCAGTGAGCAGAACCAAGTCACTCTGTCTAAGCAGAACCAAGTCACTCTGTCTAAGCAGCGGCAGTGGCTGGCTGGAGCCAGGACCGGAAAGAGTGGAGGAGGAGTGATGGCCTCTTAGCACCCTGGGTGAGATGCATGCCCCTCTGTTTGCCCTTCATTGTGACCCTTAAATTGCTAAAGAGCAGGGCAAACTCTTGGAACAAAATAACCAGTTTGGAGGGCAGTCCTGAGCCTCCGGAAGTATGAGCAGTAGCCAGTCCTTACTAAGGCCAGATCGAGACAAAGTACAGGGCTTCTCGGCAGACTAATTTGGCGACCTCAATATTTAAATATTTGTTCAGAGTATATTTAGGAGTGAGAAGCTTGTGTGAAAGACAAGTTATATGTTCAAAACAAGGATATACATATTTTCTGAACCAGAAAACGTCCTGAGAAGGTACAAACGTTAAACATTTACGTAATGGACTGGATTATTCCCTCCCAGGGAATAGTGTGACGTCATGCAACACTTGGTTTTGTCATTTGGGCTGATTGCCACTGTGACTGTTGTCCCAGCAGCCTGTGACGGCACCTTGCAATCTACATGTGCACACTGCAATGAGAAATCTGAACCCCTGAGAACTTTTTTCATAGTTTCACCTTTCGCCAGCTCTGTGCCTGGAAACTGGAGTTAAGTTAATGGATATTTTAGTTCTAGTTTTCCTAATGCTCCCTAGGGCAGGAGACTGCTGCCTGGCTGGCTGTACCCCAACATCTGATTTTATCCCCCATAATCTGAATTTACTTGACTTAGTGGTCTTGAGGGATCTAGTTAGGCCTGTCTAATTCCCTCTCAATGTTTCTCCTGTTTTCTTGTCCATGCTTGAAATTTCTTGTAGGCAGATACAGATGTCTCATTGTATAATCAGCAGCTTAAAATGTGTGTGTGCTCTGGTAGAAGTAATAATACCCGGATGCAAATTCTAGTCCAGTGGTGGCAAGCTCACTGAAAGCTTTGAAAGCTTCCATCACTGTTTTAGTCAGTGACTGACAGTGAACAAAGTGTGGGTTTGAGTGGAACCAGGAGAGAGAACCTATGTCAGCGTGCAGAATCTGCCGGAGAAAAGTTTTGACAGCCAGGGAGGAGCTTTACCACCACACAGTTTTGTCTAGCTCCGGGCTCAGCGATGGATCACCAAGCGTGAACAGGAAGTAGAAAGGCAGCATGCTCCCCCGCTGAGAAGCTTAGTTCTCCTGTAGGGACAGTTTGATTAGCTTCACATCAAAGGATTTAGGGTCAGCTTCAGAGGCAAGGAGTATAGGCAGAGGGACACCTAGGCACAGGTGTCCCTAGTGCGGGGGTTCACCTGTCTCCTAGCTGTCTCCTTGCTGTCGAGCTCCTAGTGCAGCAGTCTGCAGTGTCTCAGGGGTCACGTGTGGAACATTTGAGTAATCCTCAGAGAATCTGACCTTTGTATTGAGGCAAGACCTTGGTCCTTCACTGATCCACTGGGAAGCTGGCGCCATTTTTTGTCTCCTAAAGGGATTTCTTTCTTGGGACACAGTCTTGACTCTGACATCCTGCTGTAGTCCTCAGGCTAGCAGGCCACCCACTTGCCATTCTTTGCCCGGGAATGTGGGGCTGGGAGAAAGAGGCCTGGGTTTAAATCTACACTCTGTCACTAATTATTGTATTATCATTGTGTTACTTTTCCATGGGGCTACTATAAAAGGTACTGCCCCAAAGGGCATGGCTTTATCAACAAAAATTTACCATCTCTGTGGAAGCTCGAAGTCCCCGGTCCAGATGCCAGCAGGGTTGCTTTCTTCTGAGGGCTGTGAGGAGAATCTTCCATGCCTCCTACCAACTTCGGCTGGTTTTGTGGGAGTCCCTGGCATTCCTTGGTTGGTAGATGCACCACCCCATCCCTGCCTTCGTTTCTATGCAGTGTTTTGCCTCTGCCGGTTTGTGACCAGATATTTTTTCCTTTTCTAAGAACATCAGTCATACTGGACTAGGACTCACTCTAAATGACCTCATCTTAAATTGGTTACCTGCAAAGGCCCTATTTCCAAATAATGTCACCTTCATGGGTACTATAGATTAGGACTTCAGCATCATTTTAGGGGGAGACACATTTCATCTCCTAACAGCCTGAGTAAATTTCGCTCTGTAAAATTAGAGGGTTTGACTAGCCTTGTTCTTCATTGCGAATGCGTCAGGATTACTGAGGGAGACGCTCCAGACACACGTATTGTCTCCAGCACCAAGGTTTTGATTTAGGAAGTTGGAGGCAGCTTGAGTGTGTTTTTAGAATATAAGCTTTCAGCTGTGTCCATGGCTGCCCTGGCCTGACGTCTGTTGCTCCTGTTTGTGGGACCTGTAGCTCGCTGGTGAGGCTGCAGCTGTGTGTGAGCTTCTCTGAAGCCTGAGAGCTGAACATGAGGTTTCTAGGGATGGGGGTCTGTGTCCATGGGGCTAGACAGTCCCCCAAGCATTGCCCTGCAAAAAGCTGGGGCAGAGCTCAGGATCCCTCTTAGCCTTTAAACATAAGTTAGTGTATTCTATACTGTTGAGCCGCTAGGGCAACAGACATGAAAGATCTGGTTCCACTGCTCAGAAGAGATAGCTAATGAAGAATCTAGATAATTGCTGTCCTCACTGCCATCTGCAGATCTAGGAAAAAGGCCCTGTCCTGCGTCCCTGGTGGCACCTGAATGGGCCTGGCCTTGTGGCTCTGCTATTCCTTCTGGCGCATGTGCTGCAGGTCTCAGGCCCCTGGAAACCCTTCCCCTGATAAATTCAAGATGATGCCAAAGTCTGCCTGAACCACTTCCCCAGGTGTGTTGTCCCAAGCTGCTGGGGTGCTGCTCTGTAACCCAGAAGGTGGTCAAGGGGCAGCTCTTTATGCACCTGCGAACACAAGAGTGTGCACAGAGCTTAATGTGCCGACTGGGGTGCTGGTGTGTTCGCAGAAATATTTGTGTGGGAAGATAGCATGGACAGGGACCACGCTGGCCCCCTGACCTCCTATTATCAGTGCCTTCCTGGTCTGTGGCTGTCGCCGCTTTTTGTGATGCGGGAGGGTAGAGCGGTTTGCTGTAGCAGCTTGTTAGCTGGAACTACACCTTGAATTATTTAGAAATGTGCCTGTGGGCCTCCCTTTGTGCTCCTGAGCCCCAGAAGGCTGGGTGGTTGGGCTGACTCAAAGGTGTGCATGGAGAACAGGGTTTTGAGGTTTGGCAGGTGACTTTGGTGACTTTGTTCCCTCTCAGAGGAATCTTGGCAGAGTGGGAAATTAGCGTTGTTGCAATTGGTGCGTTGCTCAGCTGTGGCAGATTCAATGCCAAGTTTTGTTCTGGGAGGCTCGTGTCTTTAAAGTATTATCTTTGAGGGAGCAACTGGTCTGTTTGGGGTGCGTGTGTCTGAACAGATAAGGTTGGGAAGATAGTTTCATTTCTCGTTCTTAGAATTAGCACTGCAAAGACTCTGCCTTATGTCTTTTTCGGGGGAGGTGTGTAGAGGTCTAACTTTGGGCCTCGTGTGTATGTGAAGCATGCCTTCTACCATTGAGCTACACCCGCTGCCCCATGAATCCACCTTGTGGAGTTGACTAGGAATAATGAAGGGAAGGCTCATCGTCAAGGCTTCCGTTTACCATGAAGCTTTTTTTTTTTTGGATACTGCTGATAGGTTTGGGAGTGCCAAGAAAAAGCCACTGTGATCTCAGACCTGTGCAGAGTGTAGCAGCTCACTCCCTACGCATCTTGGAGGAGTGGAAGAGTAATTTGAGGCCGAGGAATTCTGATTGTTTTAAGCCCTGAGCCAAAATGAGGCCATTAGCAGCACAGAAGGTTGCAACTAATAGAGTCCCTGGGTAGGTTCGCAGAATGTCGGTAGAGCTTGCTTCACCGGCGTAGAACTGAGAATCATCGTGAAGGAAGTGGAGGAAGGGATGCAGCCCCACAGATGTTCCTGTAATGACAGCATCTCGTTTCCCCTCGCCGACGGCTGCTTACAGCCCTCACACTTACATGTGTGACAGCAGGAAGCCTTTGGATGTGGAGCTCTGAGTGGAGAAGCCAGAGATGCAGGAAAGGCTGAGGATCTGAGATGCCCCCCAGTGCTTTCTGGCACGATGCTGATTATAAAGTGCAAGTTGTCTCAAGCGGGAAGAATAAAAGAAGGATCTAGATAAGTGCTCAGGAAGCTAGGATTCGTGTAGGTCTAGATTATAGGTCTGCGGTTATGCGCTTATGCAGAAGCGTAAGATTCACACCTGCTTCTTGGGCCGGTTTACCTTGGGTGGTCACCTCCCTGCAGTGCAATCTGCGCTCATCGGGATCCAGCCGTGAAATTAAACACTGCACAGCATTTCAAGCAAGGAATTTAACGTAGGGGGTCCTGACACCACTGAGATACCAAACAGGATAGCGAGGCACCCCAGAGATTGGCAACAGCAAGAAATGTTTCCCCACCCTAGGATAAGGGTCTGTGGGAGGGGATAGACTCACCCTGAGGAAGTTGGAATCAGGAAGGCAAAGGCCTGAAAGGGACACAGCTGCTAGAAGACACCCTCGGTATTGGGGGTCTGGCTATGTCTTCCCCCACCTACCCCTCTGTCCTCCAGTTCCTCCTGCAGTGAGTGTCCTCCACGGGCCAAACTCCGCCAGAAGTGAACCTGAGAACTGAGCCATGTAGGGGTGGCCTCTCCAAAGGACAAGCCCAGGACCTGCCCTGGGTCATGGTCCTGGTGATTCTGAGACCACTGGAGGTGCTGCAGTGCCTAGTCCCAGCACTCTGCGTCTGCTAAACTTGCTGTCCTGCCCGGGCTGTGGTGGTGGATTCCTTACTGCTGCTGGTTTCACACGCCCTGAAGTTGGAGTTGGAGTAGCATCAGGAGGCCTGCCCTCCAGCTGTTTGCGAGTCACAGGAGCAAGTGTTTGTTTACATGCATGAACATATGGTGGCAGTGTACTCCCCTCCAGCTCTTTAAAACCTGCTCATGATTACAAGCCAGCTGCAGAGGTTGAAAGGCTAAGGGATTAATGGTTTGGAGCTCACAGCTGGGTGAATTTGGAGTGCAGTTCTAGGTGAAAGGTGAGAGTCCCAGGGATTCCGACAGGAGGAGAGTCACTGTTGGCAGGGAGGAGCGGAGTGGATTTTCTCAGAAGGGGGTTGGTCCCTTCGGGGCTTGGGACTGGGGAAAAGGTAACATATATGTGGATAGTTAGAGCCAACACGACCTAGGCTGGGAATAGAAGGTAGCAGTGGGATTGGCGAGGTTGATGGTAGAGGTTTCTGATTTGGGGCTTTGGCTTTATGGCAGAGTATCCAGTGTCTTGTACTGGTACTTGAGGATTGCAGGGGCCATTTGAGGTTTTGCATGTGAATATACCTGTTACTTGGTTTCCTCATGGACTGCCCAGGTGTCTCTGGAACCCCTGGCCCAAGCCTGAAGAGAATCCAGGGACCAAGGGTTGGACACTCACTCTGGGATCTTCCTACCCCTCTGAACAGAGAATCTCTGCACGTGGCACTTGAGATCAAACACTCATTTCTTCCCCCTTTTGGCCAACAGGTGAATCTTGAGAATACATTTACATTTCGAAACTCGAAGCAGACCTACTCTGGGATCCCCATCATCGTGGCCAACATGGACACCGTGGGGACATTTGAGATGGCAGTTGTGATGTCACAGGTGAGATGTGGTCCCCTCCTTTTTTTTAACCTTTGCTGGTCACACTATGTACAAGTTGTCAAGAGCGTACTGTGGACTTTGTCACGTCCTTTGTGTCATTCTTTGCTTCGAGTTTGGTTGTGGCTGAACACATCTTTTTGGGGGGCGATGTGGATATATCTTTCTTCCTCCGCTTTGGTCTGAAGACGGATGGTGTGTGATTCTGCGTTCAGTGAGATGAACTAGATCTGCATCGATTTCTTCTGTGGAAACCCCTGAGATGGTTTTGGAAATTAGAGATTCAAAGAGAAGTTAGATAGCAGGATGAGTGTCATATTACAGAAGAATGATGTTGCCTGTAAAGTCAAGATAGAGCTTTGTATGCTGTCTGTAATGTCGCATTTACTACGGAAAGATGTAGAAAAATCCATTGAGCACTACAGCACATAATGCAGCTCTTCATTCTTGTCACACCTCCTCAAGGTAGGTTCCTTTTCAGCAGGAAGAAATTGAGGCAGAGAGAAAGAGGAAGGGTAATTTATTCCAGGGCCCTCAGCCAGACAGAGAGGCGGAACTCACAGCTGAACCAGCTCCAGAATCTAAGGGATTTACCTCTC
Source organism: Chinchilla lanigera (assembly GCF_000276665.1). Lineage (NCBI taxonomy): Eukaryota > Metazoa > Chordata > Mammalia > Rodentia > Chinchillidae > Chinchilla > Chinchilla lanigera. The sequence continues at coordinate 9,601,227 of NW_004955483.1, read as the reverse complement.
ATTCAAATACAGAGTCAGTAGAAGCTCAAATTTCCTTTTAGCCAACTGCCAATCTAATTGCGGATAGAGGGAGTAGCTAGTATCTTGGCCTTGGGAAAAATAAAGGAAATGTGCATTTGTGGCAGGACCCTTTTCCCACACAGGTGTGTGTGAGGTACCACAGCATCTTACGCATCCTGGTTGTGAAATGTTTGCTGCCAGTGCACACAGGAGCTGTGTATCTATTTCTGTTGATAATGCCTGCCAAGTGCAAAGAGAAATCCAATTAGTTGAAGGAACTTCTCACTGTGGGCAGCGAGTCTAACCGCAGGAGGTGCTGAGATTCATTATTAGGCAGTGATTAGGAGGAAGAGATTCTCAAATTATGAGCTCAAAAAGTGGAGTAGGGGGCAGTCCATCTGACTCCACGGTTGGTTGTCTTGTCAGTCAAATCTCAGTTGAGCTTTGGGCCAGAGGCTGACAAATTAATTGCTGGAGGAATATAGTCATTTCTTTCTGTCCACCTTTTCCTTGTTCTGCTGTCATTAGGCATGGGCGCGAAGGGACCGTGTGTTAACATCTCCTTTGGTTCTGTAAGTGTCCCGCAAAGGTCCATGTGTTAAAGACTTGGTCCACAGGACAGTGCCTTTAGGAAGTGAGACCTAGGAGGAGGTCTTTAGGTACTGGGGACACTCCTTGAAGGGGACTGTGCCATTTTTGTTTTCTCGGCACAGGGATGAGGGGAGTGGTTTTGTTCTGTGCTGCCTTGCCATAGGCTCAGGACACTGAGCCAAGATAAACCTTTTCTCTTTATAAGTCAGTTCTGTTTCAGGTATTGTGTCACAGTGGCAGAAAGCTGCTTAACACTGTATAAAAGTAGGGAGAGTCAGGGAGCAGTAAGTAGCCTAGTTAATTCACATACCCGATTGCAGTCTATGAAAATCCTGCAACTTGTTGTGCACTTCCTTTTCCTGGGACAGTTTTCCACAATGAGACAGCACATACTGACATAGCTAGCCATGTGTGGGAACCATGGATTTTCCATTTCTGGGATCCCCGGGGTGAGTGCAAGTTAATAAGGTCATAAAATTTTGAAGTGAGAAATTGTAGGTGAGGAAATAGGCAGCCCCAGAAGTCAGAGAGTCCCCAGTTATGTGGGATTTGAGCCTGAGCTCGCAAGTCATTTTGGAGCTGATTCAGGCCTTTGCCCCTTTCCTGCCAAGCAATTGCCAAGTTTTTTAAGCTTTGTTTCTGCCCACACAGCTGATAATAATGTTGCTCAGAGGATGAAATGAATAATGTCTGCAAAGCATTGGCACAGGGATCTTAAAGGCTCGGGATGGTCACAGATTTAAGGTTATATAATTTGAGACAGGGGTCTCCCTAGGCAGTTCCTACTGGTCTGAACTCACTATGTAGCTCAGGCTGGCCTTGAACTAGCTGCGATCCTCCTGCCCCAGCCTCCTGAGTGCTGAGATTACAGGTGTGCACCACCACACCTGGTAGGTTTAGCTTTCAGGAAGGTGTGTTTCATGTTTTACTTGTGAAAATAAAATAAAACTTTCAGACCTAAGGTGAAGTTCTTTGGGTTGATTGACAGAAGTCTGTGTTCGGATGGCTCATGTGCTGGGCAGGGGCGTGCTGCATGGCTTTCTTTGGGGCCATCTGCTGCTCCTGGCCTGACTCAGGTCTGGAAGGGAGCCCGGGTGGCTGCGGTGGGTCTCTGAGAAGGCCCGTATTCCTCCCTTGCCTCCTGGCAGAGCAGCCTCAGGTCCTGAACTCAGTATTGTCTGATCAGATTAGAATGGGAAACAGTGATTTCAGTGTTACACTTTTGTCTATTTTTGGCTCCCAGGATCATATTGAAAGCAAATTAAGCCTGAGTGGCAGGAGCAGCAGATGCCTCTGTCTTGTTGGCTCACCACCTGCAGGTGGAGGAGGGCAGGGGGCTCCCTGGGCTTCTCACCCTAATGATGTGGTTTTGTTTCCTAGCACTCCATGTTTACAGCGATTCATAAGCATTACACGCTGGATGACTGGAAGTGCTTTGCCACGCTGCACCCCGAATGCCTGCCGGTATGACGATGACCTGGGTTTAAATTGCGAGGGCTGGAGTGGGGGAGCAGAAACGCTTCAGCGATGTCAAGAGCAGTGGAGTTAGCAGGGAGACTCCCAGCGGTTGGTAGTCTGCAGTCTCACATTATTGCTAGGGATTTGTGGCCGGAACCTAGTCCATCCGGTATTACGAGGACACTAGGATTTACCTGAGGGGAAAGTGTTTCCCCTGGAGGGCTGTGAGCGGAGCTTGTGGAGGACCTCTGTTTCCTGGCTGCATCTAGTCCGAATGTGGCAGCTGGCGACAGAAAGAGCATCTAATTATAAGAAGCCACCTTTGAGTTAAGTCAGTAGTAAGCCTGCTGGGATGGCTGTCGTTGGGAGGACAGGGAGAAATTAAAACCCTTTTCTCCTGATGGTGGGAATATGCAGTGGTGCTGCCACTTTGGAAAACAATCTGACGTATGGCTAAAAACTCCTCATATGGCTAAACATAAGAATTATCATGTGACCCAGCTGTTCCATTTTTAGATATAGATCCAGCAGAAATGAAAACATCTGTCCACATAGAAACCTGTTTGCTCATGTTCATAGCAGCACTGTTCATAACAGCCCCAAAGTAGAACCTGCCCAGAATGTCTACCAGTGGATAAATAAACTGAAATGTACACTTGTGATGAAATATTACTCAACCATGAAAAGGAATAAAGTACTGACTTATGCTACATTGTGGAAGAAACCAAGTGAAAAAAAAAAAAAAAAAACAGACAAAAAGGCCCAAGTACATGATTCTGGGGCTGGGGATTTAGCTCAGCGGCACAGCACCTGCCTGGCAAGGTTGTGAGTTTGATGCCCGGTACTGGAAAAAAACCCAAAAAAAACCAAGTATATGATTCTGTTTATGTGAATAACCGAGAGTAAGCAAGTCTGTAGAGACATAAAATGGACTAGCAGTTGCCTGGGTCTGAGGGAGTTAGGAGTGAGGAGGGAGTTAGAGGATGATAGTGAAGAGGTGTGGTTGTTTCTTTTGGGAAGTCATGAAAACGTTCTACAGTTGTGGTAATTACATAACCCTCAATATGCTAAGGATCACTGAAGTATGCACTTTGATGGGTGGATTCCATGGTAGGTCATTAGATCTCAATAGAGTTGTTCATTGATGACAGCAGAAAGTCCTGCCGTAGCTCGAGTTTCCTTGCAGTGCATGTAGGTGGCCGTGAGCCAAGGCTGGTATCTGCGTTGGAGCCGCACCCCGCATGGTCAGACCATTGTGATTGGGAACGCCTTTGTGTCTTCCTTACTGCTGACCCCTAGTGTTTTCAGACTGCCCTTGGTGCATCAGGGGATGAGGAGAAAGTTCGCATCAGGCGCACCATCAGCCCTTTGTGTCAGGTTGGGGGGCTACACTGCTGCGACTTGCGATAATAGTGGATGATGTTAATGAAGATCAGTGCTTTACTCCTGGCTGAGGTTTACAGATAAGAATCCAATTTAGATATTGTAAAAGGTGAGATACGGACTCCGAGAGCCATCCCGTGACTTAATTTCACTGAGTCATAAATTACTGGACATAAGGCTTTTTTCCAAAGGCAGATTTTCAGAGAAGACACAGGTGTAGGGGTCGGGGCACTGGTGTTGTGGAGGAGGGCAGGGCCGAAGGGGACTCAGGGGCTTCAGATTTAAACGTGTAGCAGTGTAGCTGGGAACGATCTTGTGAAGCACGTTTGTTCTGACCCCTTGGGAAATGTTGCCCCTTTACCAGGAAAACATGCCGCGGTGTGTGCAGGTGAACAGATGCAGGTGGTGCTCGAATTTTACCGTAGTTCCCCATGTGTGACACCTGTGTTCCAAAACCAAGGCCCCCACAGGCTGCCCGGAAGTGAGGAGAGCACCACACCCTGTCTAGATTGTTTCTTTCCCTGCACAGCTGTAGTTTATCACTTTGGCCTGGTAAGAGATTAACAGTAACAATCAACCAGAACCATTATAAGAATCTGTAAAAAAAATGTAAAACTTGTGAAGGTTTCCTTTTGGAGTTTCCCATTTACTATTTTCACACTGTGGTTGACCTTTGGTAGCTGAAACCCAGGATTTGATTCGTGAGGATGACTGGTGGAGCCACCATAAAAATAGAAACAAGTTTATCAGAGGAATTTTTGGCATCCTCCCTCTTCGCCTGCTCCCTACGCGAGGCTGTCAGGTGAAGGCCATGGCTTTGGCCTTGGTTGAATGGCCTCCCTTTGTTCTTTCTGGAAACTTCCCAACTCTCTTATTGCCCTCCCTTGAGTTTCTGTGCTGAGACAGGATTGTATTAGGAGCTCCACGATTCATAGTTCTGTGGTGAAAGCTGAGATAATGATGTAGAAGCCAAGGACCAGGCGTCTGGACCATGTAAGAATTTGCTCACTGGAAAGATTTTGCAACTGAGGTCCAGGTTGAAGGGTATATACAACTTAACAGTGGGAAAAAGAACAGAACAGGTCTCTTTTACCTCAGTTCTTGTGTGTCTCGTGAGCAGGTCCCCTAAACAGAGTGACTCACGGGCTCACTGTGCTTGTCCCCACTGGGCGTCTGGGTGAGCCAGGGTCTGCCTGCGATTGCTGCCGCTTCACGCTGATCTCTGTGTGTCTTGGTGCAGAACGTGGCTGTGAGTTCGGGCAGCGGGCAGAATGACCTGGACAAGATGAGCAGCATCCTGGCGGCCCTGCCACAGGTGAAGTACATTTGCCTCGATGTGGCCAACGGGTATTCAGAGCATTTTGTGGAGTTTGTGAAACTGGTCCGAGCCAAGTTTCCCGAGCATACCATCATGGTAGGTGCCTGGGAGCATTCTTAAGGTGGGAAAGCACAGAGTGTCCGTGTTGTAGGGACCCGTTTTCCTTTTCAGAGCTTTGGTGTTCCCTTATTGTTAAAAGATGAATTGAGAATCCCGAGGAAAACGAGAGGCCTCCAGTATGGATGACCTAAAAATGAAGTCTTGATCAACAGTCTTGGCTCCTTATTTTTGCTAAATATCATCCAGTATTTCTTAATAGGTGAGACCTTTAAAAAGGGTCTTCGTCACCCATTCACAAAGAATATATTTTATTTTGATTTTTTTTTTATGTATTCAGTCAGTAAGAACTCTTTTAATTTTTTAAACTAGATTAGACACAGAGATGATACAGAAGTCATAAGCCACAAAAGGGCATAAAAGCAGAAGTCTCCCATCTCTGGCCCAGCCCTCCATATCCATCCCTGGAATGAGTGGCTGTTCCCAGTTTTCTTGAGTGTATGTGCAGAGGTATTGTGTACACACTAGAGTATATGTACAGTGTGCTGCTGTGTGTCTACAGCCATCTGTCCTCCATAGAAGGTAACACATTCTGTACATTGCTGGAGATTTTGTTCATTTAATGTTATACTCAAAGACCCTTTCATATTATTACATAGATACTGTTATCATTTTTAAATGGCTGGTATATACATTGTACCATATTGCTGTTCCTTTATGCTGTTTATGCTGTTCCCAATTGTTTGTATTATTACTAACAAAGTCCTAGCAAATATGCATACACACACACACACACACACACACATACCTACATATATATCATTTTAGACATCGACAATGGAGTGTTTAAATTCCTAGAAGTGAAATTTAAATAACTTAATTTTACTTTTTAAAGTATAAAATGTACTAATTCTAATAAATAAAAGTACATAAAGTCCCAGCAGTCCGGGCCAAAGAATACCTGCATTTTATGATAGACACAGACCAAACTGCTCTCCATAGCAGCTGTACAGTATGCATTTCTATAGCAATGCAGGACACAGGCATTTTCCCATGGTTGAGATCATCAAACATTTTTGTGCTAATCTTACGGTAATTTTCGTATTCATTTCTCTTATAATGAGATTTTATTTTTTTTCACTAGCTCAGTTTAATGTTAAGAAACCATACTTATAATTAGTGTGAATTGCAAACATATAAAAAATTTTTACAATGAAGCCATATTTCTCATGCAGTCAAGTTATTAGAATCACAAACTTGCTTATCCTTATTGTATATTCACTTGAATTTAAAAAGATGCTTAGTTTTATTAATGACATTTTTACATCACTGCTCATCCCAAAGTAAACAAGAGACAATTTAATAAACATACAAAACAATGAAAAAGAGAAAAAATTTTTAAATCTACAGAATGTAAAATAGAAACAAAGTGGTGGAGAGGAAGATGGGAAGTCTAGCAAGAGGTTTTTTTTTTACTGTGTAAACTATATGTAAGCATAAAGTTTATTATTTTAATTTATGAATGTACGATTCGGTGGCCTGAGTATATTCGCAGTGTTGCACATCTATCTCCTCTGTCCGCTTGCAGGACTTTTTCATCACCTGTGTAGAAATCCTGTGCCCATTAAACAACTCCCCATTCCTCTGTGCCTCATCCTTGGTAACTGCTCTTCTACTATGAGTTTTCAGTTTTTAGTTTTGAGTAGTACATGTTTGCAGTACATGATAACATTCCTTGTGGGAAGTTGGTGATGTATGTAACACATCTTCTTTTTCCATCCCCCCCTCACCTCGAACTTTTGTTCCCCCTCCCATTTGCAAAAGATCTGTCTCTTTACTTTCTGTTATCTTTTGCTTTGCTCTTTATTTATATTTTGGGTTTCTCATATAAGAGACACTATGTGATATTTAAGTTTATGTGTCTGACAACATTATAGTTTCAAAGTGCATCTACTTTTCTACAAATGACTCAGATTTATTCTTCTTTATTGCAGAGTAATACTGTTGTGTATATATACCACGTTTCCTTTGTCCATTCATCTGCTGAGCAATATATAGGCCTCTTACAAGATGCAGATATTATGAGTTCTGCTATAAACAAGGGTTTATATATATCACTGTAATGTGTCTTTAAAATTCTTTGGGGAAGATACCTAGAAGGGGGATAGCTGGGTTGAATGGAATTGCTAGTTTTGTTTTTTTGAGGAATCTCCACACAGATTTCCATAATGGTAGTACTGGATTACATTCCCACCAGCATTGTAGAAGGGTTTCTTTTTCCCTGAAGCCTTGTGCACCATTTGTTAATATTTGGTTTCCTGCTGATGGGTGGTTTTTCTGGAATAAGATGGAATCTTGGTGTTGTTTATTTTAAAATTGAAAAATATATAACAGGGTTTCAGTTTCACATATTCTTATCCTTGATACTGTACTTGGCAGTGGGAAATCCTGCTGTAGAAGTTGGGATTTGCAACATGAATGTTTGACGGTTGTATTGCTCTCGATGGCATCTTGGTTGGTGTTGTTTTATCTGGGACCTTAGTTTCTAGACTTTTCCTTCAGGGTTTGTATTTTCCCAATTACAGTCTTCACTAGATGGTGTATTTGTATCTTCTGGGAAGGGTGGATTTACAGAAAAAGGAAGTAAAAGCTCTGGAGTTAAAGTTGGGCTTTTGGAAAAACCTCCCTTAGTTGTGCCTGTCTTTAGGGTCTTGATTCTATGGTGCTTATAGATTGACCACTAGATCATCCACTGAGCCCCCCTACTCTTTTGAGTTTGGAAGTTGTGTCTCCTCACATTTCATCATTGTGAGGGGGTTGGGAGGCAGGGATTCTTTTCTGTTAATTGAGTTTAATGTTCTTTTCAGTGACTTCTGAGAATTTTAAAGGTGTCTTTTTATGGTTTCATAGCACACAAGAAAAAAGGAGTAAGAACTGTACTAAGGTCAGCCAGTTGTGCCAGGGTGAGAAGTGGGGTAGAAAACAGCAAGACGTGTGTTACCCTCTGTAAGAGTGCTGCCAGCTTTTTTTTTTTTTTTTCCAGTACTGGGAATCAAACTATCAACCTTATGCTTGCCAGGCAGGCGCTGTGCCGCTGATCTAAATCCACAGCCCCTCAGCGTTGTTATTTTTAAAAATAATATCAGTCACCTCTTTGTTGCTGGGGCAAAATACCTGACACATACAATTTAAAGGAGGAGAAGGTTTATTTTGACTCATGATTTCAGAGGATTCAGTCCATGGTTGCCTGACTTCAGGGCAGGAACTTTAAGACAGAAGGGCCTGGTGCAGGACAGATGCTCAATTCATGGCATTTAGGAAGCAGAAAGTAGGGGAAGAGCTGGAAGAGCCAGAGAGGAAGGGGTGGGAACCAGATACATGGTAAGCCCCAAGGTCACAGCCCTGTGATCCCCCCCCAGACATATCCAGAAGTGTGTGTCACTAATCTCCTAGGTGTCTCTCAAGCCAATCAATTTGACAATCAATAATCCATCCCAAGTAACAATAAGATTTTTTGACTACTATGAAACAGTAAGACCACCCCCTCAATGGAACTCATAAAACTTTTGTTGGTCTTTGTCTGGGTCCCTGACACAGAGCTTCTGGGATCTTCTTAACTTCCAGAATGATGGGAGCATTTGATTCAGCTCCTAATTGCCCTGGAATTTTCTGGGTGAGTGGAGCATCTTTTGTGCCAGTGAGGTAACTCTTAATGCATTCTTGGGTGGGAGTAGTCACCACAGAGACCCTGCCGTGGTTTGAAGTTTGGAGCTTTCAGCTCCACTCTGCATTTTCTGGAGAGGGGAGATGACTTAGAAATAGACTTAATAATCAGTTTTGCTTGCTTGGTGAAGCTTCCTCGAAAATCTCAAGAGTATGGTGTATGGGAAACTTCTGGGTTGGGTAAGTCATCCACGTGCCTGTAGGATGGTGTACCCTGATTCTACAGGGCCAGAAATTCCTGTGCTTGGAAGACATCCAGCCCTGAACAGTGTGTCTCTTTATCTGACTCTTCATCTGTGTCCTTTGTCATGTCCTTTGTGTCCTCGAATCAGTGAGCCATTCTAGCAAATTACTCAAGGATGCGAGGTTCCTTTGTGGGAACCTTCAGTTAGTACCCAAGCCAGACAGAAGCTGTGGGTAACCTGCCACTTGTGATTGGCAAATCAGAAGTGGGAGACAGTCTCGTGGGACTGAGTCTTAACCTATAGCTCTGACACTGTCTCTGATAGTGTCAGAATTCAACTGAATGGTAGAACACTGTGCTGGTGTCCACTGGGGAATCACTTGGTTTGTGATAAAGAACCCGTATGTTTCAGAAGTGTCCTGTGTTGTGTTGAGTTTGAGAGTAAGAGAGAGTCTTGGTCTTTGCCCATCTCAATCATCTGGCGTCTCTTAGGGGATTTATATCTATTCCCTTTCTTTTACAACATCTTTGTAAAGAGTGGGGACAATTATGAATTTGGTATATAGATCAGACATCTGAAATTTTGATTTGTTCTTTGGAATTTTCATAAAGTCTTGTCATTGTAGCAGAAAATGCCCCCACCCAGCCAGTGCACTTCAGTTGCCCAGGTGGTAGTTCCTGTTGCAGTTCCAGTTGCTTCTGTCTCAGGAGTGCCTGGTCACTGTGATGCACATTGTAAGAACCAGTCAAAGACAGCCAAGTACTCCACCTCTGTAACCCTCCCCTTTTTGCAACCCCATAAAACCTCCCTCCCTGGGCCTTGGAGGCCTGACATTTTGAGGAACAGTTGATTCTTAGTCAGTGCCTGTCTGATGTTAAATAAATCTGCCTCCAAGTCCTGGGTGTTGTTTCTGTGTTTCTGTTGCCATTGTATCATCCTTAAGAAGCAAAGCTGGAATTTGAAGCCAGGTCAGTTGAAGGCAAGGCCTATGATATTACATGGTCCACTAAGACTTGTTAATATACCCTTGTCCCTGTTAACGTTCCACAGGGAAGTATGTGCTGACCAACTCCCCTTATCCTGATCCCAGAGTGGTGGGAAGGTGGACCTTGGGCTTGCACTAGGGCATGATAAAATCCCTCTGCCACCACCCAGCCTCGTGCATGTGCCTAAGGTCCCTCCTAGCTCCTTTTCTCTATTCCTCTGTTAACTGTCTTTTAGGGTGGCCAGGTATGGTAGAGCTTGTCTGTAATCCCAACTCTCTGAGAGGCTGAAGCAGGGGGATTGTAAGTTCGAGCCCAACCTAGGCAATTTAGTAACTTAGCAAGACCTTATCTAAAAAAAAAAAAAAATTTTAAAAGGGCTGAGCTGTAGGTCATTGTGAAGGTCCTGTGTCCAATCCTCAGTAGCCCCGCCCCCCCAGAAAAGCCAACAGATAAAAACCACAGCTTTCTCTTGGTGCATGTAAAAGAGGGAACAGCAAGCTGGACTTTCTAGAAAAGTGGAAGCCTTGTCCCCTGGCTGGGATCTGGTGGCCCAGCAGCATTTGGTATGAAGCCTAACTTCTCTGGACCCCTGCCTAGGACAGAGAACAACTCAGTAAATGTGTGTTGACCAGGAGTCTTCCCTTGTTTATTGCTCACGAGGACAGGAGTTGAGGATGGCTGGTGTCTGCTGCTACAGGCCTTATCTGAGTTTGACAGGTGGCTTAGTGGTTCCGCATGATGTCTTTAGCACATTCTTTTTTTTGTACCGGGAATCAACTCAGGACCTTGCACTTGGCAGGCAGGTGCTGTGCCACTGAGCTATATCCCCTTCCCAGTTTTCTTTTTTTTAATAGAATAACTTCATTGAACTAAAAATTTGCATGGTGCACAATTTACAAACTGAAGATACAAGATTAAAGAGATTTTAGCATATTGACGGAGTTGTACAAGTACAGCCACAGTCAAAGTTAGATCATTTTTGTTATCCCAAATCAAAACACTCTACCAGTTACTAGCCATTGTCTTCCACCTCCTCCCCCTGCAAGTCTAGGTGGCCACTGAACTACTGTCTATCTTCATAGATTTTGCTATTCTGGATTTTTTTTTTTGTTTGTTTGCAGCATTGCTCCTAACAAAAACCTTAACATATTCTAAGAAATGTCAGTCCTGGGGCTGGGGATTTAGCTCAGCGGCAAAAGCACCTGCCTGGCAAGTGCAAGGTTGTGAGTTCGGTTCCCGGTACCGGAGAAAAACCAAAAAAAAAAAAAAAGAAATGTCAGTCCTGCAAAATGAGCTCTCATACCATATTAGAGTGAAAGCAGAGACCTACAACAGAAACACACTTATTATTTCCTCTCCTCTTTCCTCTTAAATTTTTCATATAAAGGAAACAAGCTTGTGTGTCTGATTTACTTCACTTAACATTATGGTCTTAGGGTCCATCTATTTTCCTACAAATGCCTCAGGTTTATCTTTCTTAATGGAGGAATAATACTCCATTGTGTATAGGTACAGCGTTTTCTTTATCCATTCATCTGTTGGTAGGCCTATAGGCTGGTCTCAAGATTTAGCTATTATGCTTGTTCTGCTGTAAACATAGGAATACATACACTGTGGTAATGTGATCCTTCTAACTCTTGGGAAGATACCCAAAATAGGAATAGTTGGGTCAAATGGAATTTCTATTTTTAGTCTTTTGAGGAATCTCCATACTGACTTCCATAGTGGTTGTATCAGTCTACTCTCCCATCAACAATGAAGAAGGGTGTCTTTTTCCCTGCGGCCTTGCCAGCTTTAGTTACTGGTAGCCACTCTTTTTTTTTTTTTTTCCCCCGGTACCGGGAATCGAACTCACAACCTCGCGCTTGCCAGGCAGGCGCTGTGCCGCTGAGCTAAATCCCCAGCCCCATTGGTAGCCATTCTTTCTGGCATGAGATGGAATTGTAGCCCTTGGAGCATAACCTGATTTTTTCATCAAGGTTCATAAATGTGGGTCTCAGAGATGTTCTTTAGAATATTTCCATTGATGAATTATTATATTTTCTGAGTTTTACTATATTAAACAATAAGTACTTAACCAGAAAAATCATGAAGTATTGAGCTTTTTATATTTTAGAGTGTTTATAAAAAAGCACCAAAATTGTCAACATCAACTAGTTTTTGGTGTACACAAAAAAAACTAAAAAAGAGTATCAGAAATAAATTCCCATATGAACTATGAAAATACCAACAGCACTCTACCAGAAAAAATAATCTTTATTTCAATTATCACACCTAAGGCAGTCTGCACACATGACAATAGCACATTCTATACACATGCATTGCTTACACTGACAGCATGTGTCTTTGCTTCCTTGGCTTTTTTGTAGGACATACTGGACATCTCAGTGGTCTTGCTGTTTTGTCTGAAGGTTCTTATTATATTATACAATGTGTAGTTAACAGGAATGTATAATATCAATAAAATAAATTATTAAATTAATATGTATTGTGCATTAGACATCAACATTTTCACATCAGCTGTGTACTTCCTTACAAAACCTAAAAGATATCATCAGAAATAAATTCCTGTATGAACTACAGTGAAAATACCAGTAGAACTCTACCACAGAAATAAGCTTTGCTTGAACTGTCACACACCAGACAACTACATGTTCTATGCACAAGTCTCACTTTCACTGACAGCACGTGTGCTTAGCTTTCCTTTCCTATATGGCAGTCTTGTCATTTGTCATCTCTTCCTGTTTTCTCCAGCTCTTCCTACTATGTTGTACAACATGCACATAGCAGGGAAATAAGATAACAATAAAATACAGTATCAAATGAGTGCTTAGGATAGACATCAACATTTTCACATCAGCTGTGTACTTCCTTACAAAATCTAAAAGATAATATCAGAAATAAAAACCTGTGTGAACTACAGTTTAAACACAAATGTCTATGCAAAATAAGCTTTGCTTCAACTGTCACACCCAAGGCAGTCTTCACACATACGTTTTTTCCTGTACTTTCTTGTAGGGCATAGTTGACATCTTTTGTGTTTTCCTGTTGTTGTTGTAGTAGGTCTTTGTAATGCTGCACCTGGCCGTTCGCCTGACAGCTGACCAGTGTGCGCCACAATTTTTTTGCATAGTTCCCTGGGCAGAAACATTTTGTTTTTCCTCTCCTGTAAATGATCTCTTATAAGCTCCAGTGCCAATCCTCTCAGAAAATTTCTCCATGATATTTGTAAGCTGTCAAAGTATGCTACATATATTTAGGGTCAATTAAAACAACCATTGGCTAATGTTTTATGTTTCAGGTGACATCATAGCTGCTGATAACTCATCACCATCTACTCCACGTTCAGTTTTGTTGTTGTAAGTTTCCATCTCAGGCTTCTGTTTGGTCAAGGTTTCCCTATCAATATTTCCATCATGGTGAAATGTTGACATCACTAGTACTGGTTTGCTTTCCTTTGCCATTTACAAAGCCAATGTTATATCTTTCTGAAATTCAAGGATTAAACTATACAATTCTATGTTTTGAAATTGCAACATTTTATTTAGAATTTTTGCTTTGTTCCTATGTACAGTTCCTGTGCTGGTCAGCTTGTGCTCTGTTAGCAAATGTGACATAAATTGGAAACCAGTAAACCAGTTGTCGAATGTCACATTCCAGTTAGTTTGGGAGAGGGAGCATCAAGTCTGTTCACAACATCATTTGGTTTATTACTGTACGAATAAGGACTTAAAGGCTGAGTTCCAGGATAAATGTCTAAACTGAAAGCATAATAATGCTTTTCATCTACAAGGGCATAAATTTTTATGCCATATTTTGACCCATCGCTTTTCCATAAGTGTTTTATGTTCCTTTGATCACCAAAAGAAATCTGTGCTAAGTACAGCAGACCTATGTATGCTTTCAGTTCAGCTAGTGGGGTGTCATAATACATTTTTTAATATGGCTATTGGTGCATACAGAATGTTTTTCCTTGCATGTCATCCTTTGTGTATTTCACAGCATCTGTATTTGTAGAATTTCGTCTGTTACAATTTCCAACATTGATTGGCAGTGCTAGCAATCTGTCCAGTATATTTCACCCCTGCCAAAACCTTTACTATATTTTCAGACCTAGTTCTAGCATTGGATCATTGCATTTAGTTGTGTGGCCATTTCACAACATCTCAACTACTTAAATATGTACTCACATTGCCATTTTCTTCATTATCTGAGTCAAGGAGGTCTGCATTCCCTGTGTCTGTATCCGTCGGTTCTTGCTCCATTTCAGTGTCACAGGAACTTTGGCTCATGCGGCCAGCATCAAAGTCATCATCATCATCCACCCACACCACTGTTCTGGTGTGAAAGCATGTATTTTACTATAATGGATCATCTTCAACATCCATGCTTGAGTAATCTTATAACTCACTTTTGACCACCTCCAAAACTTGCAAATCTGATTTTCATGTGCCACTGTACTGAATTGGGCTACTTCTACCAGAAAAATCAAAAAGAAAACTTTTTTTTTCCTTTCTAACAATCCTGGAGTGGGATTTGGAGAGGAGAGGACCTTATTGGGCCCTCTGTGATGCCTGGTAAACATACACAGAAAGTGTTCCGCAGAACATAGGGTGAGTCCAAATCCCATTTTGCCACTTTTGCACATGTGCACACTTCTTGCCGTTTGCCATACCAAGATTGCTTTCTGTGTCCTTCAGGGAACAGAAAGGTACTGAGACACACAGCTGGCTACAATTAACATTAAAGTACAAATTTACAGTAGAAAAGGGTTGGCTTTGCTCGATCTTGGCTTCAGCCTCAATGTTGTTTTAATTTGCATTTCTCAAATTGCCAGTGATGTTGAACATTTTTCATGTATTTATTGGCCAGTTGTACTACTTCCTCTGAGAAGCGTTGATTCATTTCAGATGCCCATGTTTTGTTTGGGTCTTGAAATTTGGGGGATTCTAATTTTTTTGAGTTCTTTATATATTCTAGATATTAGTCCTTTTTTTGAGGAGTAGCTGGCAAAAATTTTTTTCTCACACAGTAGGTTGTCTCTTCATTTTGTTGGTGGTTTCCCTAGATATGCAAAAGCTTTTTATTTTAATGAGATCCCATTTGTTGATTCTCAGTTGTTGTTTTTTTTTTTTGAGACAGGTTCTCATTGTGTAGTTCAGGCTGGACTTGAACTCACTATGTAGCCCAGGCTGGCCTTGAACTTCCACTGCACTAATCTTCCTTCCTCAGCCTCCCAGCTGCTGGTATTACAGGGATGTGGCACCACACCTGGCTGGTGTTATTTCTTGTGTAACTGTGATTTTATTCAGAAAGTCTTCGCCTACACCTATGTCTGAGAGTTTTGCCCATTTTGTCTTCCAGCACATTATTTCTGTTCTAATTTGATCCATTTTCATTTCAGTTTAGTGTAGTTTAGAGAAGTATGAATCTAAGTTCAAACCTTGGCATGTGGAAAGCCACTTTTCCCAGCACCATTTGTGCTTTCTTTCACAAAAGGATTTGACTCTTTGTCAAAGATGATGTAATTCAGTGTGCCTGCAGTTGTTTCTGTATTTTCTATTCTGTTCCATTGACCTACAAGTCTATTTTTTTGTCCGTATCATGCGGTTTTTTGACTGTAGCTTTGTAGTATAACTTGAGGTCAGGCATCATGATGCTCCCTGCGTTGCCCCTTGTTGCCTAGAATTCCATTGGCTACTCTTGGTCTCTTCTGATTCCAAATGAATTTTAGGATTGTTTTCTGTAGTTCTGTAAGAAATGTTACTGGTATTTTGATTGGGATTACATTAAATCTATGTATCACTTCTGAGAATATGGCCATTTTAACTATATTGGTTCTGCCTATTCAGGAACAAGGGATATTGTTACATTTTCTAATATCCTCTTCAGTCTCCTTTTTTAGAGTAGTATAGTTTTCATTGTAAAGGTCTTTTACTTCCTCTGTTAGGTTAATTTATAAGTATTTCATTTTTCTTGGTGCTATTGTTTCCCTAATTTTCCTCAGTGAATTTCTTACTGGTATACAGGAACACTGTTGAGTTTCAAGTGTTGACTTTATATCCTAATACACTGTTGAATTTGGTTAATAGGTTAGTGGAGTTTTTAGGGTCTTCTATGTAGAGGATCATGTTATCTGCAAATAATGATAAATTAACGTCTTTACCTACTGCATCTTTTTTATTTTTTCTCTTTTCTAATTGCTCTAGCTAGTGTTTTGGGAATGATGTTGAACATGAGTGATAATAAAGAACATCCTTGTCTTGTTCCTGATTTTAGAGAGAAAGCTTTCAGCTTCTTGCTGTTAAGTACTGTATTATGTTATCAGTTAGTTTGTCATAGATGGGCGCTATCAGATTAAGATAAGTCACTCTGTTCCTATTTTCTTGAGAGTTCTCATGAATGGACACTGAATTTTATCAAATGCTTTTTCTGCATCTATTGAGATGATCACATGGTTTTTGTCCTTCTATTTACGTGGTGAATTACATTTATTGATTTATCTATGTTGAACCATCCCTGCACCCCTGGAATAAATCCTAGTTGATCATGATAGGTGGTCTCTTTGATGAGTTACTCATTTTGTTTGCCAGTATCTAATTAAGGATTTTTGCACCTATGTTCATTAAAGAGATTGGTCTGTACAGTGAGTCTCTGACTTCTGAACATGCAAGTTGTGAACTTTCACAGATATGAAAGTACCTCACATTGTGAACATTCGTATATACAAACAAATCCTGGAAGTAGCTCATGTGTGTACCTTGCTATTTTAAGGTAACTATAAAAGTAAAAAGTTTTACAGTTTACTGTTGCACCATTTTAAGGTAACTGTAAAAGTAAAAATAGTTTATTTACAGTATCTGTGTGTGGGTTTTTTTTTTTATGCTTTACATTATCTAGTTTGTGTCAAAGGTGTAGAAGACTCACTTTGTTGGACTTAACGAACATTTTCCCAGGAAAGAACTCATTCATAAGTCGAGGACTTACTGTACTTTTTGTTTTTGATTAACTCTTTTTCTGCTTTTGGAATCAGACTAATGCTGGCTTCCAAGAATAACTTGGAAGTACCGCTTCCTTTTCAATTTTATTAAAGACTGGAGGTATATTGGTGCATAAAACGTGGAAGTTTAATAATTATAAAATAAAAATTCTTCAGGACTCTTGTGTTCAGGAGCCCCTTACGCCCTGCCTCAGAAGAAATGTCCATCCTAACTGTGCCCATCTTTTCCTTCTTCACAGGGGTCTGTTTAGCCACTTGTGTATATATTCCTGTGTAGTTTAGCCTGGTTTTGAACCTTATGTAAGTGGTCACCCTGTATAACTTGTGTCTGCTTTGTCTGATGGTGTGTTTGAGATTCACTGTATTGTTCTGTTGGCTTTGTGGTGCTCTGGGATTCCTGGAGCTGAGCTTTCATGCCCTTTTCAGGTACTTCACTTGCTTCCCCCTGCCCTCCTCTTTATGGCTGGTTACAACACTGTTAAATCGCTAACTTAGCGGCTATTTTCTTAGCCCATTTGGGTTGCCACTGTGAAACACCATCAACAGGGCAGTTTATGAACAAGAGAAATTTATCGCTCACAGTTCTTTAGGCTGAAAGTCTGAGATTGAGATGCAGGTTGATTTGGTGTTTGGTAATATCTTTCCTCATGGATGAGTCCTAGCCACATCCTTCCATGGTAGATAGGGGCAAATAAGTTTCTTCTGGCTTCTTTTACAAGGGCACTAATCCCATTCAGGAGGGCCCCACCCTCATGACCTGGTAACCTCCTAAAGGGCCCACCTCTTACTGGTACTACTGTTGTGTTGTGCATTAGGTTTTAAGACATGAAAGCTAGGAAGATAAGAAGCTTGGGGAATGCAGACACTGAGCCAGCAGCACTCCTGAAGTCAGGTGGGCTCATGAGCTGAGTCACGTCGGGGGATTGCATGCTTTCTGATGTCACTTTCCCTCTCCTGTGAAAAGGTGCTTGAAGGTACTAATGTCTGGAGAATTTTTGTGGGGTTCCCATGGGATACTGCTCTGTAAACAGCACAGCCTCCCCAGAGGTTGCTTGTCAATAGTAAGATCCATCGATAGTCACTGCTCTGAGAGCTGAGCTGAGGAGGAGAAGAAAGAGGGGGAGTGGGCTGGGCGGGGGAACTGTATTAAGAAGTAGAAAAAAACACATACCAGTTTTTAAAGTGGTGGGTCCAGAGCTTTGTGTGGTAATCTCCAAAGAGCTGGTTGTGAGGTTCAGCTCCTGGCTGGTGTTACTGAGAACCGGGGAGGTTACCTGTTGGTGAAGCCCGGAGTGTCTGTGGGCCGCCCCCTCAGGGATGAGTAGCAGGGGCAGCTGCAGCAAAGGAAGAGGAAGGAGTATGGGCAGGACAAGAAGGGTGCTGCTGCCAGTGCTGAGCCCAGGGCTTGGAAGAGGGAGTAGGGTGGAGGCTGGGTGAAGAGTCCCCCCACCCCCAGGAGCAGCCTCCAGCAGCAGGGGCCTCTGAGCACCTGCCGGCTGGCCAGTGTGGTGTTTTCATTGCCCTTGTTGCTTTCCCCAGCAATGAACTGGAGAGTTTGGCAAGGGAGTTGTTTGTTCCTAAGTCACTGTTTGCTTGCACTGACCCCTGAAATCTGTGATTCACCCAGAAACCTTCCCATAGTCTTATGCCCTTGGTTCTTGGTGATTTTGAAAACGTAATTTGTCTGTGGCTTTTAGAGGACTGTGGGGATGCATCAGCAGCTCCCTGGTGATTTGGAGCTGAAAGCTACAGTGTGAATGCTGAGTGGTAGGATGGTTACAAAACAGTGACTAGAAGTGGCGCTCAGAAACGTCCTTGGAAGACGCCGGCGGCTCCTTGGCAATTGGGAGTGAGGACTCTTCTGATCATCCTGGCATTTTCCTTGCCTTTCATCTAAGATGATCCTTGCCACAGGGTGTGAGGGGAAGCAAGCATTTTTCAAGAGCCTCTTTGGTAGAAAAGGTTCCTTGTACAAGTGCTGGCTGGTGGATAGTGTAACAAATCCTAATTGCCTGATTTTTTTTTAATTTTAATTTTTAAATTTTAGTTTACTTTCTTAGTACATGTGTGTAGTACATATGTTTACCTTCCCTGTGGGAAATTGGAGATGTGCATAACCCATCTCACTTTCTTTTTTCACCCCTTCCTTCTCTCCCTCCCCCTTGGGTACTGTATTAGTCATCTTTCCATTGCTAAGACAGAATACCTGCCATTCATAGATTAAAGCAGAGAAGGTTTTTTGTGGCTTACAGTTTCAGCTGTGGCTGAAAGCTGCTAGGGCCCTCGAGACTCAGGTGATGTTTATCACTGGAGCCACATACTAAACTCTACTGTTTGGTGACCAGCACGATGGCATTGACAATATCCACAGTTCCACCAGTGGGAAGAACGACATCTTTGGTGGACTTTGGAGGAGGTCCTGGGCTCTGTACCCGTCAGTTACATGGGAGTTGGCAAGCCAGCATGCTGTTACCTGCATGCCACCCCTGCCTTTGATCATTCTATGGAAAGGTTTTTCCTTGGCATGGGGCCCCAAGGAGCCAGGGGAAAGTGGCTGGATGAATGATCAACTGCAGTGATGCAAAACGTCTGGATATGGGTAACACTGATGGTTACACAACAGTGTGAGTGTAGGTTAGTGCCGCTGACCTGTACGCTTAAAAATAGTTAGAACAGTAGATTTTATGTTATGTCACTTTGACCCCAAGAAGAAAAACTCTGAAAGAAGTGCGAAGAAGCGCAATAGACACAAATCACTCTTAAATGGTAGGATTAGTATTTTACAGAGCACCATCAAGCACCACGCACTGTGCTCAGAATTTGATAGTTTTCTTTGTAAACCTCATAATGTCCACAGGTGGGCAGTCTTAGGCACCCGGTTTTGTAGTAGCCTAAACCGAGACTCAGACCGAGTGTGACTTGCTCAGGACTCCCCGTAAGAGGGAGGCCCACCATTCAACCTCAGGCTTTCCTGAGTTTTGTTTGCCATAGGTGTAGGTGCAAAGGGAAGCTGAGAAAATTGGGGCCAATGGATGGTGGGTTTTGCTCAGAGGACTTTAACCTAGTCTGTTTGGGTAACTGTAACAAGACACCATAAACAGGCCGCTTATAAAAATCCCGTTTATTTCCTCCCCTGGTTCTGGAGGCTAAAGTCTAAAATGAGGCAGGTTTGGTGTCTGAGAGCTTGTCCCCCTTTCAGAGCCGGCTGTATTTCACTGCATCCTCACGTGGGAGGACATCCCATTCTGGAGAGTTCTGTCCCCATAACCTAATCACCTTTGAAGGCCCCACCTTCTACTGTCCTCACCCTTGGGGGTGAATTTTGGGGGACACAGACAGTCAGACCATAGCAGCTGTTGTCACCTGCTGTGTCTTTCCCTCCCGTGTTCCTGCAGCTCCTTGGCAGGGGGAGGGAGCACTTGTTGCCACCCAGAGGAGGTGAGTGTAGATGGTGCCTGGCCTTCCGGGGAACAGGGGACACCGGGGAGCCCCACCACCTGCTTCTGTGTCATGGCTGCCCAGGAGTGAATGTGGCTTAACCGCCCAAGTGACCAAGCCAGCTGTGGTGCTGTGGGGACACGTTCCTGCTGTGCTGTGTCCACTCCCTCCACAGGGTGCTTCAAGGTGACACAAAGCAGCTCCTACCTCCTCATGCCTGCCCAGCTCCTCCACTCAGGAGCAGCTGTCTCTGCGGGACTGGGGAGCTCATCAAAACTTGCGTGTACCGGGCCCTTGTTCTCACTTCTGACTTGGCCTTGTGCTCTTGTCCCTGATTCTGGTTCTCTTGGTTTCAAATGTGAATAGACAGTTTTTTGCTGTTCTCAGCAGGGATGCCTGGTCCCTAGTGCTCCCATGCTGTGCTGTGGGTCGGGCTGGAGGCCTTTCCCACGCACTCGCCCCAGGTGTTTCCACTGGGCCTCAGTGACCGTGTGGTGAGCAAGACGCTGGAGCCGTGGGGGTGGCTGAGGGGAGAGGACACATCTGAGAAGGCTCTTGGGCTCTGGGAATGGTAAACCACCCTGTCCCTGTGGTTGTACCTGGGATAACCCCTGGAGTTTGACTTTTTTTTTAAAGAAAAAAAAAAAAAAAACCCTCATAGATCTAATATTTTGGCTCACAATTTTAAATTTTAAAATTTTCTTGGTGCATGTTTGCAGTACATACTGATTACATTCATCATGGGAGTTGGTCCATGTATATTATATGTAACATGTTGTTTTACCCCCCACCCCCACCGCTTCGTCCTCTTCCCATTTGCAAGAGTTGGCTTACCTTGTCTCGGATACATCACTGAACGTGAACCAGTTTGTAAGTAGTACTAGATAGGGAGAAAAGAACTCCATCTTGACAATGCAGTTGTGGAGGATTTAGAGTTAAGCTTTGTTTTGTTGATTTCTTCTTTTTTTAAGCGGGTGAACCAGTGTGGAAGAAGAGTGTGAGCTCTGATGTTTCTCTGGCCTTTATTCTTTCTTAAGTACAGAGTTCGTCCTGGGGGGCTGGGGATATAGCTCAGTGGCATAAACGCCTGCCTGGCAAGTGCAAGGTCGTGAGTTCGATCCCCAGTACTGCAAAAAAACAAAAACAAAAAAAACAAAAACAAAGAACAAAAAACGAACCAGAGTTTGTCCTGTTCCTTATACCACAAAACCCAAACCAAACCCAAAACCAAAGCCTCACCAACCTAATTATAAGAGCATATACTTTCTACTGTAAAAGCCAGAAAAGTTTAAAAGAAGAAAATCAATAGAAGTTAGATAATTCCTCTACTTAAATACAACTTGTTAGCCTTTCGTTCCTTTCCTCCCTCCTTTCGTTTTTTTTTTTGCAGTGTTAGGGACTGCACCCAAGGATTTGTGCCACTGAGCTATGACTCCATACTTGTTTTTAATTTTGAGATAAGGATCTTGCTAAGTTGCCCAGGTTGGTCTCAAACTTTGATCTGCCTGCTTAGCTTCCTGAGTCACTGAGGTTATAGTCACGCATCACATGTGACTTGTTGATTCATTCTCATCCTCTCTCTCACACACACACTAAACAAGATTGAGATCTTATTTCTCCTGGAATTATACTGAAAATATTTAAGCATTTCCCACACCATTAAACTTCTCTAAAAAAACATCACATGGAGCTGGGGTGTAGCTCACCCAAGCTATCAGTTCAGTAGCTTTGCATGTGTGAAGCTATCGATTCAATCTTTGGCAACACACACATAAAACAGAAAACAACCCCCCCCAAAAAGCCCCTACATAATTTTTAAAATTGTGGAACCATGTCTATTTTGGGATTATATTGGCGATTTTGTACTGTTAAAAGTGATACATCTTTATAGTTAAATCTGGTCTCATTTATAATGATATCCTTGGGAATCTCAGAATTATTAGATCAAAGGATGTGCATATTTTTGCATTTCTTCTATATGGACAAATCGCTTTCTAGAAAAACTGGTCCTAAAATAGACATTGAGCTGGTGGAGTCTGATGTTTTCTCTTTAGCATTTAGTGTTTACAGCAATAATAATTTGTTAAGTGAAAAGTGGTACCACATTGGTATTTTAAATTTAATTATTAGCGAAGCTAAACACATTCCCTCTTTTTAATTAGCCACTTTTATTAGTTTGATCATGTCCTTGGATGCTTATGTTGTGAGGGGTTGAGTTTGTCTTATAAATTTCCAAGAATTTTTGTGACCTGAACCCTTTGTCACAGTTGTACACATTTTTCTTTACCAGGACCTTCGTTGATTTTATGAGCCTGTGTGTTTGTGTGTGTGTTTCATTTTTATGTAGAAAGCTTTTCTTTTTTTGTTGTTTTACTTTTATGCCATTACAAGTATTCAAAGTTTTCCTCTGAATGTGGGGGCCTAGAACTTTTACTTCAATTCTAACCCACCTCTAATCCTCCTTCTGGGCCTCCTGCCACGGTCCTTTGTCAGCTGGTATTTGCATGATAGTGGCTTTGCTCCGCCTCATCACCTTTTCCAGCAGCCTTTTATGGGAAGTAGAAGTCAGTTTGTCTAGGTTAAAAAAAGAAAGCTCCTCTCTGGGAATCAGCTCAGTGAAAAGACACTTGGCTTCAATGCATGTAGAATGAGTCGGAATGCATTTTGCAGAATATGACTTTGCACAGTTGTGGGAACTCAGACAGGGCACCTTGCCAAGTATCCTATGTACCAGCTGAAGAATCCGCGGGCAGCGAGTTGTAATAAAAAGGGCAATTTTTGCGCTCCCAGACTCCTACAGTGAAAGAACTTGTACTATTTCCAAACCAGATGCATTCTTCTGGTTGATGGATTCTGCCACTTGCTGGCTTTCTGTGTTTCTTCTCAGGGCCAAAGCTTCCTGTCCTGTAAGTCCAGCAGGAGCCCATGGCCTGTGGTCCCCGGGGCCTGTCTGCCCTGGCCTATCTAATGGAATCCCCACCCTGGGGGTGGGGGAAGCTTTGGTGGTGTTCTCAACTGTGAGGTGATCAGGAGTTTTCTGATGCTGCCTCTGGATTCATAGAGATTCTTCAGGGGTCTTTCAAACTCTGAAGCCTTTTATGCCCAGCAGTAAGGATTTTTGATCAGTTGAGCGTGTTTCGTTGCTTAGATTCCCTGGAAGATTTTGTTTGGTCAGTTGCTGAGACGTTGAAAAAGCCCTCCCGTAAACCTTCCCCGGTCTCTTCTTGTTCTAAAATTACCTAATTCTGTACCTTCTCATGCCATCAGTTCACGCAGTCAGTTTTCCCAAAAGTGGTCTCCAGGTGTCTCCACAAGTCCGTGTTTTGTTCCCTAGAGAAGGAAGGCGGCCAGGGGAACACTTGGGTCCACCATCTTCAGACGTAAATAGACTCCAAGAATCGCATCCAGTGTTTTCTTTTTTCTTTTTGTCCCCTGGTGGCCTGGTGGCTTCTGGACATGCAAATCCTTGGGTTTGGGTGTGGAGATCCTCACTCACCTTCAGACTCCCGGGAGTTGTCCCGAGTCACAAGCTGTATTCTTTCTTTCTCAGGCAGGAAATGTGGTGACGGGAGAGATGGTGGAAGAGCTTATTCTTTCCGGAGCAGATATCATCAAAGTGGGAGTTGGGCCGGGTAAGACCTGTTGGGAGACAGCAGAGTTGTCTGTGGGGAGGAACGGGACCTGGGGCTGGGGACACTGGCTGTGGCGGGAAGGGAATGCAGGAATGACTCATCCATGAATTCAAAACACATTTTTTTCTGAATGAATCACTGAGCTTCCAGACAAAGCTCCCGAGAAAGAGATGGCATTCAGCTGCTTCCTCATGTCCCCATGCACCTTCCAAATGTGGTTGCAGGTTGCTGGAATATGAGATCTTGATTTCAAAACACAAATGTGGAAGAAAAGAATGCAGATGTTATTAACAGTCCAGACACCTTGAAGAGCAGGTGAAAGGTGATGAATCCATGAGGGCAGCTAATGGACAATGATGGCTGAAATTTCTATTAATGTTTGAAGGATCCAAAACATTGCAAACAGCCTTGTGGCTGGCAGGCCATGTTTGAACTTGACCTGTGGCCCAGAAAGTTACCGCTGTTGGCTCCTCACCTGGACCTGTCAGTCAAAATTTTGCTCATCTCCTCTCCTCAGGCTTTCTCCTCTGGGCCCACCTCTGAAGGAGGGAGGTAGAGCCCTTCTGATTTTACACTGCCTGGCACCATTTTCTCTGCTGTACTCGCGGTTGACCTCACTGTCACGTTTTAAAATTCTGCCTTGTGCGTTCATCATTAATCACACACTACAAAGAAGAGGAAAGAAGATGCACATTTTCATTTGGGACTAAAAAGCAACAAGTATTTGTATAAATACTTCCCAGCCAAAAGACACTGTCAGAAAAGGAAGCAGCCTGTAACACAGTGAGCGGAGTGGGTGGATGAGAGAAGGCTGCGGCCCAGGACCCCTCGGGCTGTGACTTAGCACTGCTGTCATCCTCAGGGGACTAGAGTGTATATGAAGCCTAGCCCTGTATGCTCACAAAATAGCCAAGCTTTTAATACACAGGAGACTTTAAACTCCCGTGCATAAGAGTGGTTTTCATGTTACCACTCAAGGCATTAATAACATTTGGAACAAGAGTACCGAATAAGGCTGGTCTGCCTTTAGCTTGGACCCAGGGCACTCCGTAATGGACACAAGACATCCAGGAGTCGCGAGCCAGTGGCAGAGCAGGAGACACAGCCGGGATGTGGGATGCAGGTGACTCATTCATTCTTGAGGCCACGCATTCTTTGAGTGACTATTTATAGAGGCCTTATTAGGCACTGGGTTTTTCCTCCCTCCTGCTAGACAGCAGTGTGGATATCCATGGAGCTTACCGTCCAGCAGAGAGAGCAGCCTCAGCGTCCTTACACAAATATTATGCCGGTGCATCTGCCATAGAGAAATGCTTTTCCTTGGGGCAGCAATGTCTGAGGACAAAGCCTGAAAGATGAGAAAGGGTTGGCTGGCTGAGGCGGGCTGATACAGAGGTCAGAGTGTTTAGAGAAAGAATAGCGGGTCCAGAGAACCTCTGAGGTGGGGAGAAGCCTGCCCCTTTGGAGGGACTGAAAAGTCAATGGTCAGCAGCAGAGAGTTGAGAAGCGAGAGAGAGTTGCAGGTGCTCTTTGATCTAGCAGATTTGGTAAAGCGTGGGGAGGGGTGCTCACTTTCTAGGGGGCGTGGC
Source organism: Chinchilla lanigera (assembly GCF_000276665.1). NCBI lineage: Eukaryota > Metazoa > Chordata > Mammalia > Rodentia > Chinchillidae > Chinchilla > Chinchilla lanigera. Next base: position 9,575,867 of record NW_004955483.1, on the reverse strand, counting down.
GAGATTTGAAGGGGAGTGGGTAACATATGTTAAGGAAGCCTCTGCTCCCCGCTGGAGGACCCAGCCAGAGCAGGGCCGAACAGTGGAAAAGGAATGGGGCTGAGACAGGAGCAGGTGTAGGCGCTGACCTCAGGGTTTGGGCTACACGGGGACTCATTGCAGGCCACGAGGGAGACGGACTGCAGGATTGAGAAGGACAGGTCGCCTGTCCTGTTGAGGACAGAGGGAGGGCATAGGTGTCCAGAGCTCCTCTCCCTTTGCTGAGGGCCTGGCCGTTTTTCGCTGTAAGGACATATGACCTCTGTAAGGTGCTTGGTTTTGTGTCTCACTGGAGGAGAGGCGGTGGGCTTGCAGAGGTTTGTCACTGGGGAAACGGTGAAGGCACAGAAGCTGTGAGGAGCTGCAGGCAGATGCTGTGAGGTCCCTGGATGTAGTGCAGATGGTGGGAGTGTGAGGGCAGAGGGAGGGAAAGGGGCTTTGAATATTTTATGGGGGAGCCAGTGCCACAGGGGAGAGTGACAGAGATGGGGTCAGTGGGGGGGGAGGAGCCACATCCGGGACATCACCTGAGGACAGCGATGAGGACCCAGTCCTCATGGCCAGCGGTTCCACCCCCCCCAAGCACATCGCATGTCCTCTGCCCTGGAAAGTTCACTGCTGTCACTAGGGCAGGCTACATGAAAGTGATGGTGGGGGCTTGTGCTATGTCAAGTTCTGCTCACGCCTGACTTCTCCTTGGGGTCCCCCTTATTCTGCAGGTTCCGTGTGTACCACCCGCACCAAGACCGGGGTGGGCTACCCCCAGCTGAGTGCGGTGATAGAGTGCGCAGACTCTGCCCATGGCCTCAAGGGCCACATCATCTCTGTGAGTGTCCGGGGGCAGGGGGCGTCTCGGTGCAGGGTGGGAGGAGGCCTAGTGGTCTGGCTAGGAGGGGCCCCCGTTTCCTGACCCAGTCTTCAGCATGCACATCTTGCAGAGGGGGAGGGAGTGGGCCCTAGGCCACAGCCGTGACTTGGAACAGATATATTAGCCAGGTGGTAGGCTGAGTTCAGGGGGACTTGCAGACAGCCTTGAGAACACGGGGCCGGGTGGCCGTTTGCTAGGGCTGGCATCACAAAGCAGCGCAGTGTCAGTGCCTTGTAGTTCTAGAGGCTGAACTCTGAAGTCCGAGTGCAGGCAGGGCCCTTCTGGAGGCACTGGGGAAGGAGCCGCCCCACACCTCTCCTCCCCCTGCCAGTTCCTGGGTTTTGGGCCTCCCTTCCAGTCCCCACCATTCTCCCTGTGTGCAACCATAACGGGCCACAGAATCCCAGATTTGGGGTCCGGGAAGGTTTTCTGGATGGCGGATAGAGAGGTCTGATGGAGTGTTCCAGATGGCACAGAAGAAAGGGACTGAAAAGTGCAGGGGAAGCGAGACAGAACGGCCTGGTGGGGACCTCAAGGCCTCGGTGTCGGGAGTGAGTAGGGCGGGGTGTCAGTGGGGGCCAGAAGGTACAGGGGATGAGATGGGGACCGTGGTCTCCTTTTGTCTTTAGGAACTTCGAACTGGCTGCCTTAGGAAGTGCTGGGAAGGGAGCTGATGTGTGACGTAGGCTGAGCTGGGAGGTGACAGGGCTGCTCAGGGGGTGGTGGCAGCAGAGCCATGGATGAACTGACAAGTGTTTAGGTGCCCAATTAAATAAGCCGCTGCAATTGAGCAGGTGTTCGGGGGCTGGTAAAGGAGGAGGAGGAGTTGGCTTCTGGCTCACTGAAGTACAGGTGAAGAGGGACTCGTGGGGTTCACTTGGGGATGTGTGATTTCCAGACACTGAAGCCATCAGAGGGGGGATCTAGTGGCTGGAGACCCAAGGGCTTCATGGGAGCCTGGGGAGTGGAGGGGGCCAGGAGGATGCAGGGTGAGAGGTGGGGCCTGCGGTGATTCAGAGGAGCATGCGGAGATCCACAGATTGAGGACTCGGAGGCCAGGGCTGGGGACAAGGGCCATGGGTATGAGGGAGGGAGCTGCTGCGGAAATGCTGCCAGTGGCTCACGTAACTGAGGGCGAGCTCAGGGCATGTGTGGGAAGGAGAGAAAATGAGGACAGGCACACAGTGTCCCACAGAAGCCCCTGCTGGGATGATGCCCTGGTCACCAGCCACCGCATGTTCTTAAGGATTGAACAAATGAATGCCAAGCTGCAGTCTCTTCTCCACCATCCACGCACCAGCTTTATCCATGATCACCACTGAAACCGAGGCAGATAGTTATCCAGAGGTGAGATGCTGAGGACCAGAAGAATGTCAGCTCTGACAGTCCGTGATAGCCAGAACCGTGGCTTCCCCTATGAGGATGTTTTATATAGAAGCAGAGGTGCACAGTCATTCCTGGGTATCCTGGGCATCCTGGGCTGGTCCAGGCCCCCTTGCGGAAACCAGTGTCTATTTGTACCCAAGTCCCCATATAAGAAGGTGTCGTATTTGCATATTACCTAAGTATATCCTCCCTTATACTTCAATTCATCGGCAGATATTTGTAATAGGTAATATACTATAAATGCTATGTAAGTAGTTATAGTTTACAGTTTAGGCAATAATGATAAGAAAAAAATATGTACATGTTCAAAACAGATACATTTTTTTCTTTTCTCAAATGTTTTTGAGTTATATTTGGTTAACTCCAATAAAACTGACAGATATGGAAGGCAAAGATATGTATACACACATTTACATAGTTCTGTGTATATATAGACATATTTTAAAGATTGGTAGTACTGGTGCAGTTTTAGCATACCCATCCCATGTGGTCCCTGCTTTGCAGGTACCCGCTGCCAGTCCTGACTTTGTCAAGGAACTGGCACTGGAAGGTCTCCGGCACCGCCTCATGTCACATGACTCAGATAAGAACCCAGACCAGGTCCAGGTCCTCTACCCACAGTATAGAGCAAATTGCCTGTGCACCTTCTACTTCTTCATCTTGTTGTTTTATCCACCCATCCGTTCACTCAGCAAGTATTTATTGAACACCTACAATGTAATAGAAGCTAGAATAAATGGCCAAAGGTTTATTGGTTAAAGACTGAGTTCTAAGACCTACTACCTGACAGTCTTTACCTTTTGCCCCAGTGAACAGTTTAATATCTCTTTGTCAAACACCAGTGTATAAAAGTGGCACAGTGCCTGTCTGGCAAGCATGAAGTCCTAAGTTTGACTCCCAGTACCAAAAAATATATACAAATAAATAAAATAAAAGGCTGACATAGAATCATCACTTTACATTTGCTAAGTGGTGTTATCCATCACACTAAAGTCACCAAGCAGTCCCCTGCTGCAGTCTGCCAGCAGATCTTGGAGATTCCTGTAGCCGTGTTTTTGTCTGGATGCCTGAGACCCTCCAGGAGAGCTTGCTTCACACAGAACACTGGAGCCCATTCTGGTGATCGAGGCCTTCCAGAAGCCTCAGGTGTGATTAGCTACACATTTGCCATGACCTGATCCTTTTCATCATTAAGAGCCTTAGTGATAATTGGGACCCTGTATCATATATGATCACCATTTCCAAAGAGGTAGAAGTCAAATTGATAAAGTTTTACCAAGGGCTTACTTTGAGATATCCTAAAGGCTTTCTGGAACCTTCCACCTTGCTTAGTTGATAGAACTCTCTCAGGTAGGGTGGGGTAGTTGGCTTAGGATCTTTTTGCTTAGCATTACCTGATGCATAGCTAATTTTGCAGTTGTCTAAGTGTGGGCCCCAGACCAGCAGCATTATTGTCAACTGAGAAATGGTTAGATATTCTTGGGTCCTGCCCCAGACCTGGTATACAACTCGGAATCTCCGAAGGTGAGGCCCAGGTGTCTGGCATTCCAAGCCTTCCAGGTTACTCTGAGGCATCCTCCAGTTTGGCGTATGCAGAGGAAGCTCGGCCTCACTGGCTGCAGAACCAGGTCTCACCTGCTGGTGCCCACAGAGCAACCTACCTGCCCGTGACCATCAGGGGCAGTGACATCCCAGGCCGCAGAGCCTGTGCTATAGGAGGTGGACCCCCCTGTGTGCTGCAGAGTTCTCAGTGTTCCATGGATGGTTTCCCAGACAGGGTTAGGAATACAGTTTGTAGCCAGAAGTAGTTTGGCTTATTGCTGCCTACCAGCTGCGTTTTTGTCTGTCTTCAGGTTCAAGGTGGCCATTGCCCCCGCAATCCATTTGTCTTAAGAATTTCCCAGCCAGCATCTCCCACTTGTCCAGCCCTGAGCCCTCAGATGTTTGGGATCCCGCCTTTGTCCAGTTTCCTGCTAGCTGTCTCATTTCACACTTAGGCCACCGACTTAGCACATCTGTGCTGTTGCTGTTCAGAAGGGCGCCCCCCAGGATGAGGGCTCATGATCACTTGGCTGGCCTTGCCTCCTGTATCTATTTATTGTGGCCTCCATGGGCTTCGTTCATTCAGGGAGGCAGAGCAGAAAAACTCAAGATGCCTGCTATGTGACCAGTTAATTTTTTTTTATCAGGCCATTACTTAGAAAGACCTAACCAAATTCATCAAATACAATAATCTTTTGTTTGGAGTCTTGACAGACTTCCCCCGAAATAGGCTTAGCCTAGGAAAAAGCAGATGTGCAAATAAACTTTTTAAAGGAAATAACCATTATCAGAAATACAGTTAGCATAAACTGGGCGTGGTGGCATACATCTGTGATCCCAGTGTTGTGGGAAGCTGAGGCAGGAGGATTGCAGGTTCTTTTGTTCCCAAGCCAGGGCAGCATAGCAACTTAGCAAGACCCTGTCTCAAAATTAAAATAAGGGCTAAGGAGATAGCTCACTCTGAAGGCCCTGGGTTCCATCTGCCAGTACTGCAAAGGGGGAAAAAAAAGCAAGATAACAAACTAATTCCTCACTGTAATCTTGTTTTTCTGTTTTATAGCTGTGTTGCCTTGGGAAAGTCAGCCCAAGTTTCGTTGTCCCCCCACCCACTTACAGATGACCAATTCCTGATTCTTGTGTTTGAATGGGGAAAGGACTGTTAAGTTCATGATAGTTCTCTGTGGTGCATTGCAGGTGCTTGATTTCAGCCCCATCCTCCCCAGGTTTCTTTCTCCCATTCTCCAGTGAAAGCCTGAGCGAGTATTCTTAAGCAGAAGAAACATACAGAAAATTCACAAATCAAACTACCTCCCATGTCCTGTGATACCTTTGCTCCCGAAAGATAATGTTAATTGTCTTGAACAACAAAGCCAGTAACTCTTGTAAATCACTGGCTTGAATATTTGTGTGGAACAAAATACGTGCCAAATTGTTTTTCTTTTAACATGCTCCCAGCAGCTATGAGTTTCTGTGTGCGGGAAACGTGTCTCAGCTTGCAGGCGGCTGCCCTTCCACCCTGTCTCCTGAGTACACGAGAGATTGCTTTGAGCAGAAATTACGTAAATGCTAGAAGGGTGTACGGTGCTTTGTCCTACAGTGTCGCAGTAAGGTAGATGGCATTTAGTTAAATGTGCAGTCGGACCTGTCAGCTGCACAGTGTCCGTTTGTTTCATAAATTCACACACAAGCTCTGGTTTCCTCTCTGCGGCACGTCGTGAGGTCATGCTAACTGCACTTCTCTGCTTCTCTGGGGAAGAAAGGGGTTGGTTTTCCTGTGGTCCCAGTCACATAGGGCCCACAAGTTGGCCTTGTCCCCAACCACAGTCTTGGGGAACTTTCAGGAGCTTGTAGGAGACGTCCTTGCACATCTGTGAGCACACAAAGGTGTGTTGTTTTGAGGTCAGATTGGTAGGGGCCTATTTTAATTGGAAGTAAGAGTTTATTTAATCTGTTCAAGGTTATGGTTTGGAAGCCTGTTGAGCAGTGCTGGTTTTGATAAAGTGGTAAATTGACGGGCACGGGAAGGGCGTGGAGGTCATGCCCAGAGTGAGAATACAAACAAACCTGCGGGGGTTGGCAGCAGTAACCGTACACAGAGCTCCCACCCTGCTTCGGTCCTCACGTGAGGGCTCGGGCCACATACCCAAGATGCACCGCCCACCTCCGCCTCATGCCTGTGCCCTGCGCACTCTGAGGGTTGGGGAAGCCACACTTGATGGAGGAAACAGCTGCCGTCAGGAGAGGTTCCTACAGGGAAAGAGAAGTCTCCAGACCTCCCTCTGCCAGGCTGGAGTCCTGGCTCCTGGATTGGCCAGCCTAATAAGCACTAGAAAAGCAGAGACCTGTGTTGTCAGGTGGAGAAGCTCTTTGGAAAGTGGTTCACCCCTGTTCTGTGTAGATGCCCTCCAAGGGGCAAGCACCTTCCTGCACATTGACCCCGGGGTAGCCAGGTGACCTTGTTCTCTGTTCCTCTCCAGAGTGGGTCCTGTCACAGGTAGGCCCTCTGAGGCCTTGAAGTTTCCCCTGCAGCTGCACAGATTTCTGCTGTGACGTGACGCTCGCTGCAACTAATCCTGTCTCCCCTGCTGCCTTTGCTCTCCTTAAACTTCTCCTAGGCCACACTGGAAGAGCAGGCAGCAGCCGGGCAGTTTGTGTCCCTTTGGTGTGTAAGAAAAGCAAGGAGCTCTATAGCCTGGGGGCCTTGTCCCATGTTGCTGGGTATAACATCACCCAGGGTCTGTCCGGCTTCTCGGGGACCCAGCCCTAAGCTCACGCTCCAAGTGGGTGTGGGGACCAGACACCTGAAGTGAGGGTGACTGCCCCAGTATACAGGGAACAGGACATGAAAGGGATGGACCTCATGTCCTTTTCTCAGCTCCTAAAATAATTTGGCCCTTGTACTAAATCAGTCTCCTCTCGCCAGGCAGGGAGGGAAAGGTGACCCCTGAGAGAGGCAGAGCGTGGCCGGGGAAGGCTGGGCTATTACATAAGGGGCTGGCAGAGAAGGGGGCCGAGCCTGTGGTAGCTCAGCTCTCCCGCCTCCTCCTGCTGCCCAGCTGGGGCAGCAACCTGGGCACCCAGGGGCTAGGTGGTGCCAGGCCCCAGCCCACGGAGGACTGGCTGTGGCTTTGGGGAATGTGGGGTGAAATATCCAGGGCTTGAATTAGACCAGAAAACACCTGGCCCTGGGCTGTGGGCCAGGAGGTATGAACTCCTGGTCCCTGAGTCACTTCAGGAGGGAACAGCCTGGCCAGGCTCCTTCTGATGTCCTATCCTTGCTCTTTCCTCTTTGAAGGATGGAGGTTGCACATGTCCAGGAGATGTCGCCAAAGCCTTCGGTAAGGACCCAGCTGTGGTGTGGAAGGGGTGGTGGGGACCTGTGGGTCATTCTGGGCCCATCTTCAATTTCCTCTCCCTGCGTTTCCTTCCCAGTTGGCCAAGACCTTGGGTTTGGTTTGGTTTTAGTCTGTGGCTCTAGGGTGACATCCTGCAGGCCAAGAGTGGGTGAAGCCACAGCCTCTTCCCTGGGGAAGACTTGGCTCAGAGAACCCTTGGAAGAGGATAGCACCGGTCTCATGTCTAGGGATGATAGCCCCTTCCGTCTTTCTTGTGGTGCTGGGGAGGGAACCCAGGGCTTTGTGCATGCTAGGCAAGTGCTGCACTACTGAGCTGCACCCCTAGCCTGAAGGGGCTCTTTTGACTCAACCTAGAGTAATTCCCTGGGAGAGTCCTGGCCAGTTTCTCGCCAGAGACTGGGGTGCCTGCTTCCCACTAGGAGGCAGCTGGGACAGGTGTGACCTGGGTGTTTCCCAGAAGAGCACTAGAAAGTCCCGCATCTCATCATAAGGCACAGTAAAATAGGGCTGCCGAGCCCCATATGGGCCACGTAATGTTTGCAAACATTATATAGATGTCAGAGCTACCTACACAGCTGAGGGCTCCAGACTGTTCAGAGGGAGCTACGGGTGCTCGCAGGAGGCAAAAATAAAGTTCCTAGGTCCCCACCCTTTCCTGACACAAAGAGAAAAAAAATTTTGATAGCAGGACATTTTCTTAGAAATTCTGTTGTGTGCTTTTTAAACAAAACCCCCAATGGTGACAGAGGAGACCCTGGGGGTGGCAGAGTCTGATAGCAGTTGAGAGAGTGTCATGAAGCTAGGACTTCATACCGGTCTGCTCAGAGATGTTACCGCAGAAGGGAAGATGCAGACGCTATGCTCTTCCAGCTTGCCTGTTTCAGTGGCGGACAGGACTGAGGGCCCAGGGGTGGACGAGGTCACAGTCCTCAAGTCCAGGGCAGGGAGAACTTGGGACCTCTGCTAACTCCCGCCCCCCACCTTACCAAGGGTCACAGCTGTGGCCATTCTCCGTATTCGAATGGAGTCCATCTTGGTTCCCTTCTCATTCTTCTACGTGCTGTATACACAGGCAGGCGCTGAGCACACTTTAAAGTGACCCCTAAGAAGGTCCCGTGTAGAGAAGTCGCGGGCCTTTGGCTTCACACTCAGCTCGGTTTTTCTTGGGCACCTTTTTCTCCTCTGCCACTTAGTGCAGCAGCATCTGTGCAGAGGCTCAGGGGAGGGGGAGGGACCTGGGCAGGGAAAACGCTGCTTAAAAGATATGAGAGCCAGGCACAGGGGCTCACACCTGTAATCCTGGCTGTCGGAAATTGCAAGTTCAAGGCCAGCCTGGGCACCTTAGTGAGACCCTGTCTCCAAAAGCAGCTAGGAGGTAGCTCAGTGGTAGAGCACTTGGCCAGTATGTGTGAGGCCTGGGTTTCATCCCCAGTACCATCCCCTGTACCTCTCTACACACAAAAAAACCTCAGCAATATTTGGGAGCCTCTTTAGACATTATGTGGAACTCAGCTCTGTGTCCCTGGTGTAGACTTCTTGGGTGGTGGGGACCAGGAAGCCTGGCCAGATACCAGTTAACTTCTGTCCCCTAGAATCATGGCAGGAAGACCAGGAAGGAGCCAGTAGAGGCTTTAGAAACCTGGAGGGAAGGCTGCAGAGCTTGCTGCTGGGTAGAACTTGCTCGTCTTCGTGGCAGACCAAGGGCCATGGCAAGAGCACGCCTTTCTGTAAGGCTGAGTGGAAAGGACAGAGCCGACGCCCACCCCAAAGGCCTCTGGTACAAAATACCTGACACTGGGTGGTTTATATCAATAGAAGTTTATTTGGCTCATGATTCAGAAGACTGGGAAGTCTGAGAGATGCACCAGCATCATGTTGGTTGCTGGCGAGTGCCTTTTTGCTGTGTCAAACGTGGCAGAGGTGTCACATGGTAGGACAGCAAGGAAGAGCCCAGCACTGCACAGGGGTCCAGACCAGCCTGTTTCTGTGCAGTGGGAGATCCATGCTTCAGCCCGACATGGGTCCCCCTGGGCTAGCGCAGGTCTCTCTTTAAAGCCACTGACGCTATCAGGGGGTCTCTGCCTCATGACCTGCTAGAGGTCCTGCCCTCCACTCACCACCAACATATAGAACTGGGGCTTAACTTTATCACACGTGAACTTCGGGGGACACTCTCCAACTCCAGCACATAATGTTCAGTGAAGAGCCACTCTGCAGACCTACCCAAGAACAGGAAGAGGAATGGTGTCTACTTTTTCTTGAATGTGTGCCTTCGCTGTCATGGTGGCTAAGGACTCCGCATCTGCCACCTGCTCTGCACTGGGACACACACAGCCAGACCCGGTCCTGTGCCAGGGTAGCCAGTGCCACAGGTGACATGGACCAGCCTGTAGCTGTCCAGGAAACTTCATGAGGGCATATCATTTGCTCTAGAAGTCTAACATCCACCACAGTGGGGATGCAGGGAGCTTTGCGCAAGCCTCATAGAGCTGCTTCTTCCTCCTCACCCAGTCTCAAGTGTAGAGGTGCAGTCTGCTCTGAGGCTCTTTCCTGAGCTCTCAATACACAGTAATGGTGTAGGAAGCTTAAGAAAGAGACCAGATGCCTGAGGAGGACACTGGAGAAGTTACTGTATTGAGTACAAGATTAGACGATGTGTTTTCTAAGATGCGGCACCATTTGGCGCTACCGGGATTGAACCCAGGCCTTCCCACTAAGCCATTTTTATTGAGACAGGGTCTTGCTAAGTTGCCAAGGCAGGATTTGAAATTTAGAGCCTCCTACATCAGCCTCCCAAAGTGCTGAGATTACAGGCGTGTGCCACTGCTCCTGGCCGATGGTGTGCGGTTCTTAATGTTCTCTCTGAATCTAAGAGACCTCTGGCGGAATGGGGCCTCAGTGAGCCAGTCAGTATTGTCCAGTGAAAGCCCCACGTGTGTCTCAGTGCCTGTGACCTTGTGTCCCGGCAGGGGCCTTCTCCCTAGGGCGAGAAGGGGGTGGGGGAAAGACTCACACCTTTCTTCTCTGAGCCCTTTTCTCCTGCTTCCCCCCGGCCGCTCGGTGGCGTACAGGAGCTGGAGCTGACTTCGTCATGCTGGGAGGGATGTTCTCGGGCCACACGGAGTGTGCAGGGGAAGTGATCGAGAGGAACGGACAGAAGCTCAAGCTGTTCTACGGGATGAGCTCGGAAACGGCCATGAAGAAACACGCAGGAGGAGTGGCTGAGTACAGGTAAGGCTGGGCCCAGCGTGCCGCCCGCCAGGCTGTAGCTTCTTGTGACTCAGAGGTCCAGGTAGGTGGAGGTCCTTTGGGAAAGGTCTGGAACCCACACCAGTGTCTTTTCAGACTAATTTATATCCACTTGGCATTTGCATTGTGTGTGCCAGGTTAGAGGCATGACCAGGGGTCTGTGTGAGCAGACTGTGGGGCTGGATGGAATATTGCCTTGCTCCATAGGGTCTTGGCTGAGCTGTCCCTGAACCTCCCAGCTCTGGCCTGAGATCAGTTTGGACTGTAGGAGTCAGGCTGAAGCGCAGTTTTCTGATGTATAGGAACCAGGTGGCACCTATAGACCCCTGTGCCATGGCTGAGCCCTTCCTGCAGGCTGGTCCATGTCACCTTTGGCCCAGGCTTATCAGAACCGTCACTGGCTTCCAGGTAACATGGGCAACATTTCCAGCTACAGAACCTCAGGATCCCCAGCCTTTCCTTTTTCCCCTCCGTGTCAGAGGTCTGCACTTGTGCTTCAATGCACAGCAGAGGGACTCACGCTTTTCCCTGCCCCACAGAGCCACTGTTCCTTTCCCTTACAGCCAGCGCTGCTGACAAGCTGCAGAGAGGGGACAGAGGAGAGGGCAATGGCCAGGACTTGGCGTTGGCTTCCTTTCTCTAGGAAGCCCAGCTTTTTACCTGCGTTTTCAGGTCCATCCCCATAGTAGGGTGGAATCCAAGCCTGCCCTGGCTGACACTCTGCTTCCTAGCACTTGGCCCACAGCCACACACTCATGTTGAGGGCCTGGGACTAGGATGCGTTATGTAAGGGTAATGCCCAGCTAGCAGAAGAATCCAGAACTCCGCTGAGGGGAGGGGCAGGAGGGACAGGGTAAGCTCTGCTTCCAGAGCTCTGTGTGGTGTCATTCTGGTGGCTGACTTCATTCTCCCCAGTCATGTTTTTTTTTTTTTTTGTGGGGAAGTCAGTAAAGCCCTTATCCTTGTAGGGAAGGCAGGGTGGGAACCCATCAGAACTAGGAGGTACACTCCTGCCAGGGAACCGCTGAGGCCCTTTGTCTCCATGGTAACTGATAGGGGTGGGGGTGACTGCCTCCATGCTACCTTGACCTGTGTCCAAGAAGTTGGGCCACCAACTACTGTCACTGTCCAGTGGCTCATGTGGTGTCTGCCCTGTGCTGGAGTACAGTGGGCTTGTGTGGCTGAGCCTGTTATATGCTTTGCTTGAAGTATGTTCTCCTGCCCTGTAGCTGTAGTTCGGGGTCCTCAGAAATGTTGTGGGTAGGGAAGGTGGGATCAGGCTATCACACAGATACCTAAGTGCTGAAAGAAAATCTGTCTTCTGGGATTTCAGCAGGGAGGAGCCATCACAGATAGAGAATGGTTCTGAAATAGATTCAAGTCATAGACAAGGAAGGTGCTGAAGGAATTAGAACCTTAACCACAGGTAGCCCAAGTCTAGAATCTGTGTGTGGTCTACCTATTTTTCTCTTTGGCAGTTTGCAACCTTGTGCCCCAATCTTGTCATCAGGATGATTCCCTGCTTGGACACTGGGTTTAATGGGATTGTTGCTAATGCTCTGTTAGTTCCTTTCTAACCAGCACTTCCTTCTCACCCAGCCCTGAGAGGTGGGTCAAAGTGCCTTCATTTGCAGATGAGCAGCCTTCAGCGTGACTTGGAAGAGCTGACATCTCCAGTCAGCAAAGAGACAACAGTGGGAATGTGGAAATGTCTGAGGACAGCGAGATGGCAGTCATTATAGGCACAGGACCTGAGCCATCCGGGTGTGGTGGTGACTCTGTCTTCCACCGGTCACCCGGCTGGCCTTTTATCCAGCTGATGGTTTTAAGTTGCTCAGTTTCACTCAAGGGGCGTTTCGCATGTTAAGTGAATAAAAGTTGACACCCCTTTGAAGTCCCAGGTAATGAAGTTGCTGATCAAGAGCTGCAGTTTTTCCATTTGTTGAGAGTAGCCACAGAAAGTTCCAGAACTTGGTTACTTAGGATTTGCCCAGCCCGTAGATCAGGGTTTAGTGTAGATGTCAGATGTCCCCCTTGCAAACCTCTGCAGAAACAAGCATGGACTGTAATACCATGTTACGGTGCAAAGGCCTGATCTGTGGGACAAGGCAGGGTGACGTGGAGGTCTTGTGAAGACAGGGACAGAGCCCAGAGGGGACAGTTAGGTTGCTTGGTGTCTGTGCTGTATACCTGAGTCTTGAAGGACCACTCTGAAGAGGTGAGGGATGCTGTCTGCAGCCCTGGGGCCTCTGTCCTAAGACAGTGCTTGCTTCTGCTCTGGCACCACCTTGCTAGGTTCCCTCCATGCCCTAGGGAAAAAGGTGTGCAGACCTGAGAGAAGAGGTGAGCCGGCCGCTAGGAGGAGCCAACAAAGGGCACCCTGGGGAGACAGCTTCTCAGTGCGCATGTCTGGTGGGGAGCTTCCAAGTAACCTAGGATGGTAGAGTGGTCTGTTTTGTCTCCTCATTGTCCCCTTTGAAGGCACTCAGTGTCCCATGGTAGACACTTCTGCCTGGCACTCAGGCAGAGTTCTGGATGTGTTCTGTCACTGGTGCTAACGGGCAGGCACAGCAGGTGCTTGTTGCAAGCGGGAACCACCAGGTCTGTTTCCCCGGAGTAGTTGCTTGCTTGCAGGTTGGTGTACACAGAAAGGCGGGTTTGGCATCAGGTAGGGGCAGAGTGGGGCACATTGGTGAGGACAGTGTCAGCTTGGCACACAGTGGAGATGGAGGAGTGGGGCTGAGGGTGCACCTGGCTGCCTGAGTACCTGGGGCCGCTAAGCATCTGACAGCTGGGAATCCTCCTGGTGCTCATGGAGAGAGCAGCTGGATAAAAAGAAAGTTGTGCTCTTTTCTTCCAGAGCCTCTGAGGGCAAGACTGTGGAAGTGCCTTACAAGGGGGATGTGGAACACACGATTCTGGATATTCTCGGGGGACTGAGGTCTACCTGCACCTATGTGGGGGCCGCCAAGCTCAAGGAGCTCAGCAGGAGAGCAACGTTCATCCGGGTGACCCAGCAGCACAACACTGTGTTCAGTTAACCTTGGGACAAAGCTGGAGCCGAAGCCGCCATCTCGCACACCGCTTTTCCCATCTCCCTCCTGTCCATCGCTCCAGAGCTGCTGGCTGCTCCCGAATGGTGGAATGCTGCGTCCTTTCTCCCCTTCCTGCTGCCTGGAGGCTTTGGGGCTCCCTAGTGCCTTCTTGGGGCCCAGATGCAGGGCCCTAATTGGGCCAATGGCCCAGGACTCATAGCCTCATTGTTCACTTGCACCTTTGTTTTTTTTTTAAGAAAATGGTTTTCCTTTAATATAATGCTATTATCTTGAGATTCCATGGAGTGCTGGAGTTTGCATTTGCAGAAGCCAAGTTTCACGGGGTTGTTAGAGATAGTGCTGCTGCCTTCCTAGCCAGGTAAGTGGCACACGTGGCTGCCAGCATTGGAGATGCCCTGGGGAGGGCTGGGCTGAGTCCAGGTAGCCGGTGTCCCTTCCCCTCCAGCTGTTGGTGGCTGGAAAAGGGCATAAAGCTGCTTCTAGGAAGCTGGCCCTATCCTGGGTTTAGTTTATTTTTCTCCATCCATTTTTTCCTTCCCTTCGCCATCTCAGCTGGTCAGGCCGGCCCCTGTCAAAGAGATTATAAAAGATGATGTGTGAAAAATGAGCAGGTAGAGTCCTACTGGAAAACAGAGGCTTTGCTCAGCAGCCCCCTAAAAGGCATTGGTTTAAAAAGTGGCATTTCCATCTTTCCCTTGCTGGGATTTATATGCGGTTCTGCCGGACAGTGGTGAGCTAGTGGGCTGGTGATGGTGACTCTGTCTTGGAGAAAGGACCCACCACGGTTCTCTCAGTGCTAGACACTCGAGTTGAAGTTACTGGTCGAGTAAGTTCATGCATGCCAGAGTATTCTGCTTTTCTTGTTAACAAGGCGAATGAAGCAGGGACCTGAGATTGTCTCTGAAAGGCGAGCACGGGCCTAGAGTAGAGAAAGGGCCTAATGGTGCTATTGAGGCAGGCATCCATCACCCGACATCCTGAGGGACCTGAGGGACCCGAGGGACCCGAGGGCCTCGTCCCAGCATCATGCTGGGGAAGTAGAAGCCCGTTTTTAGTCTTTTAAGGAAAACATTTAAAGGCCCAGCAGTTTTTAGCAATTATCTAAGCCACTGCCCCCATTCTTAATGCATTGCTCTTGTAGCCATAGAAACATGAAAGGCTGCACTTGAGAGATGAGAGTGAGGTTAGGAGGGCAGAGGGGGAGGTAGAGTGAGAGGAGGGTCACGACAAGGGCCCCGCCTCCTCCCTGCCTGTCTCCGTGCAGGCTCAGCCTCTCCTGACTGACACTCTTCAGAAATGTTTGGAGAAGAAGAGATGTGAAGAAAAGTAAATCTTAAAGAAATCCCTTAGGAAGGTGCTGCAGTGGTAAGGGAATGTCTTTCAGGACCAGGTCCAACTCCACGCTCCTGCTGTTGTAGCCAGAGGTCACCAGCACCCCGTTTTTCTGAGACCTGGCTCCCGTGCCACCGTCTGTGCAGGGAGGGTGACACCTGGGCTGCCTTACCCACCTCGGTAAAGACTTTGCCGACTAGCTCTTCGTTTTCACGACGGAAGGCAGGTCCCTTGCAGTCCACTTTCTAGTGAAGTAAAGATAGTTACTGCAAAGCCTAAAACCCACGAGGATCATTTTAAAGCAGAGGCTTCCTGAGAACTAATGCCTCACTCCCTTTAGCTTTCCAAGTCTTATCCACTTGTAGTAGTTATGGACTTGGTGGGGCGTCCCTCAGCCCAGGTAGCAGACAGGATGTGGGCAGAGGTCAAGCGTGTAGCCCCGCTGCCTCCCCACTGGGCTCCCTGTGCTGGCAGGGGTGGGCCAGGGCGATCACCCTGGTGCCATTCACCTTCACGAGGCAATACTCGAGGCCTGCCCCCCGCAGCACACAGCTAGTCTTTGCCCCTAATCAGTGTAGTCCCCGGTGATGTCACACCATTAGACTCCAAACTTGGCTGGTCCCTTAGTGTCTAACGGAAGCCAGGCCGGAAAGGAAGATGGGGACAGCTTCAGCAGGCTTGGCCAAAGCACAGTCCACTCTAAGCCAAAGCTGCTCTAGAGGAGGACACAGGGCAAGTCCTTCTCGTCTGGTCTGAGGATCATCCAGTCCCCACTGGCTCAGTGCCCATCCATTCACACCCTAATGCAGCTGTGGTGGGACGTCTGGTTGCATGTCCCCAAAACTCACCAAGATGACTGTGGAAGGGAAGGAGTTCCCATCTTGCTGGGGCCAGGTGAAGACTTTGACTCGAACCCCAAAGTTAACTTTCACCTGCGTTAACCTTGAATTCGTAACCAGACAGCCATCCATGTAGTCTGGAATCTAACAGTGGGGACACCTCAAGGGCCTGCATTGATCAGGGGCACCCCCAGCTGTGTGCTGTGACACAGCTGGCCTCAAAACATTGAAAGCGTCATCCATGCAAGTCACATGGCACCCAGGTTATGGGCTTGGTGGCAGGGGGTCTTGAAGAGTGACTTTCAGGGCAACTGTTGAGCCTCCTGTTTTTATGACTGAGCCCCACACAAACCTGTGGCACGGTGTTCTGCAGACAAACACAGGGAAGCTCCTAACCCAGTGAGCCTTCCCTCCTCTGACCCAGTTTACAGCTGAAGTGTAGGAAACACACTGATTCTATCACAAGAGCCCGTGGAGCTGCCCAATGCTTAAAAAGAAAAACCATTTATAAACATCAGTATTCAGATAGGAGATACAGGCCTGAGCGGAACAAGACATTGGATACGGACACATGGACGTTGACGTTTTAGCGTAGAATGTTCTAGAACCTTTTCTTTAGCACAGCCCCATTCCCAACAGAAGTCAGCAGGGGAGGATTCATGGGATCACAGCACAAGGAAGAAAGAGCTGCCACCACCATTTTCTCTGCCTTGTCTTTGAGGATCCAACAAAAAGTAAAGCCACACATTTGCAATTGGCACTGTTATTTTATTAGTACGAGTATACTGAAACAATAAACTTGTACTGGTATACAGACAATTTATTTAAAACAATTTTGTTCAAATTTTGAATCAAACATTGTTTTATTATAATAATGAAATAATTTCTACCTAGAAAACCTGCAAGCACCATCAAAGAAAGGGACCATAAAATTCAATAAACAGACTCGAGTGTATCCTACAAATAGACACACCACGATTAGAAAATAGAATATGAATTCTTCCATTTTTTTAATATTTGTTTTAAAAAAGCTAGTGCAAGTACAATATTTTACACTGGAATTACAGAGTATGCACGCATATGGAAAAAAGTTCTGTCACAATAAAAGCTCTTAACTATGTATGCACTTAATTTTTTCTTTTCAATAAGGTGCAAAACATCATTCCTTCCCTAGTTCTCCATACTGGCTATGCCAGTCTGGTAGTGCCCTCAACCCAAGTTTTGGTGTTTATTTTCCCTTGGCCTGTGGGAGGCATATGATTGGAAGCCTGATGGGAATATTCTGATGTTAAAATATCTATTGGGACAAATCTTGAGATGGCTGTGGAGCCTGGACCCCACTGGCTAGAAATGAGGACTCTGTCTTATCTGAAAGCGATCCCAAATACTGACAGGACTCTATTGGAACCTCCTTTCAGTTGACACTAACTGGGTTTGCTGTTGAGCAGTGCAGGCTGTAGAGGAAGAAACCTGGCCTAGTGGGACAGTATTCACAGACCCAGATGCACAGGTACCAAGTTCAGCATTTACTAACTAAAGACTTCACCCCACTCCTGGGCCAGAGAATGACTTGAAGACGAGGTGGTATAGGAAACCTATGCACTGACCTTCTTGGAAACAGCTCTAAGCCAGGGTCACCACAACTTGGTATTCCGGAGGACAGTATGTTATCTTGGTAAGGATTACTGTAAACAACGCTTCCCACGAAGGCCTTCAGATTGGCCACAGAAAAGACAGGCTCATTGGCCATCCAGACAGCGAACGAACAGACAAACTAAAGGCAAAGAAAAACATGGGGCAGGGGTGAAGCCTCCAATTTATCTGCAATGGAAGACTTGATTCCTTTCAGATAAGAAAAGTCATGGGAATTCTCAGACCGTTATTGTATAGATACTATCTGTTGGCCAAATGCACTTAATTTTAATACAGTCAAACCATTTGTATGCAAGTAAGTCACTGGGGACCTGAAGAACTGAAGCCATCGTTTCCAACCACCCTTGTACAGGTGAATGCTAGCTACTGGAACAATTGCACTGGTGACAAGGGACGGGGAGGAGATTCTGAGTTTAAGAATTGCAGGTGGGAATGTTTCAACATCCCCACAGCTGTCCAGATTCCACTGCCCAACTTGGAAGTTTGGACAGGAATATGATGCTTCAGAGAGATTGCTCCACATTTATTTTGATCTCTAGTAAAAGAAAATGAAAAAGTAAAATGAGGCATTTAACTGAAAATCATGCCCCCCATTTAACGGAGGTGTGTGTGGAAGGAGGAAAGGTAAATTGGTTTTTGTCCCCACAAGTCCTGTTTGATTGGTAGATAGGATCCCTTTTAAAAACACTTCATGTTCAGGATTATATTCTTTGGATTTAGAGAACAGGAAGTGGTAAACATATCAGACATCATCTCTGAAGAAAAAGAAGTTGCAATGGCTTAGGAGTTTAGACTAAAAAGGGAGCTCAAAGAAGTATTTTTAGCCTAGGAAGGAACAGTACTCTCAAATAGAATACAGAGTTCCCCGCCCTCCAACGAGGGTAATGTGTAACAAAAACTTAACAAGATAGGTATAGTTTAAGAGCCTTTTATGTAGCAATTCTTCCAGGCCATAACCATAACCATAAAGATCTGATCATTTAGACGTGACAAATCTCTATATACAAAAAAAAAACCATGTAACTTTCAACCTTCTCTGCTTATTTTCTGATTTTACAAAGTATGAAACTTGTTTCCACAAATCCGTATCTTTCAAACACAGAATCATCTCAACATTCATTTTTCTTTTGTGCAATTTTTTTTTAAAAAAAACATTACCTGTACTCCTTTAAGTGAGCGCTTCAAATTTTTCTCTTCAGCTTCTTGAATTAGGTGAACATTAAAGAAAAAAAAATTCCCACAAGGTTATAGTGCTACAAGAAAAGGTCCTATCAGTAAGGTAACATATTTGAAGCGAGGTCATCTATGTCAAAGGAATCTTAGCTCCAGAGTAGAGGTGTACAAGTCATTTGGAGTTTCCCTATCAACAAACACAACGCTGTCTGTGGAAAAGAGTGGAAACCAACCCAACACAATATAGCATATGCATGTGCTTTATAAAAAAGTATATTCTCTGTATATTTATTACTTGATGTGTTCTTAAATTCTCTATTTCAGAAATTCTGGGTTAAAAACACAAATGTGGAAGCAAAGGCCTCCACTCCACTTTAAAAGCAACAAGCACAAAAAAAAGTGTAATTCTCTTGTCATTCATTTCACCACTGAAGAAACTGGATCTGGGCCACTGAGACAGCTGGCCCTGTCTTCACCTGGAATTTCGAGGGTGACTACGACATTGGAAGCACGAAGGGTTTCAGGAGAGAACAGACCAGTCTGTTGAGCTGTTTGTGGTTCAGGAAACAGTAGCCATGACAACCAACACAGCTCGGGGAGCCTGGCTTTCTGTCCCAAGAGCGCTGCTTCCTCACCCATGTCTGAAATAGCATGGCATTAGTGTCTTCAAAAGCATCTCAGATTTTTTCACTCTATGAAAGAAATAGGTTTCCTTAGTAGTCACAGATGTTAAAAAGTATTGTCAATTGTTTCCTTAAAAAAAAAAAAAAAAAAAAAAAAGAACAAAATCCAAAGCTACAACAACAAAAATAAATTTTGGCAACAGATTTCAGTAAAGATCAAAACTATGTGCAAAGAGTGGATTTTTATGATTACTAGGAGCTACTGTTCATTTGAACATGCAGCATTATATTGCAATCTATGCAGTATCTAAAGAGTAATCCACAAGATGCAGGAAATCCAAACATTCTTTGAAATTGTACAACCCTACCCCAGAGCAGTCAAAGTGCTGCTGCTGGACACCTCAGTGTTACACACACACACCAGCCCCGTCCCTGAGTAAGAGGTGTGAAAGTTTCCGCAGAGTTCCTTGTAGGGGAGGAGGGATGCTGCCACTTCCCGGTGGGGGGGAACCCAACACACTCACCTAACAGAAAACACACAGGGTCACCATTCAGAGCTAGAAATGGGATCGCTACCACCACAAACATCAAATCATCCCGAACCAGACTGGGTGAGTTGGGGCAAACCAAAGTTCCACCGACATAGAAAATTATCCTGAAAGTCCAAATGAGTATGCAATTTGGATTTCCACTCTGAAAAAATTTGAGGTAAGTGGCATCTGTCTGTGTCCCTCCCTCCCCACCTCAGCCCCTAATGTGGCCCAAACAAACTGAAATAATTCTCAAGTTAAACATTCTAAGGAACAGTCATTTTATATATTTAGAAATCCCTATAAAGAGAGGTTCTTGTTTGTTGGTTTCTTATTTTTTTTTTCTTTTCGCCCTGACTAATTTCATGGTGATTGTGTTTCGTTGTAAACGCAAAAGACCTGCTGTTATTAGTTAAAAAAATGAAAAACAGGAAAGAAGGAAGAACGAAAAGACGGCAGTTGGTTAATATTGCAAAGAGGACACGGTACAGAGGCACATGGCTGATCCTCGTATCCTGAACGGCACTGAAGAATTTCTACCCCTGTCTTCATTAGATTTGCTACACAGATGCGATGACAGAAGCTGCTTCGGGAGCCTTGGGCTCGCCAATGTCCAACAACAGGAGGCTCCTGCCCTCTGTGGGTTCCATGGTGACCGTGGTTGGCAGGTGGCCCCCTCCACGGCCACTGGCTGGCACATTCAGAATGCGTACACACGCACAAGGGGCCACACTTGCTGCCCGCGCTCAAAGTCTCCAGGACACAGACCCTGCCCGAGAAGGAGGGGCTGCCCACTCGCAGCAATGACTGTGGAAAATGAGTTGGTTCCAGCCCACATTGCTCCCGAGTGCATCTTAAACATTGAGCCTCCTTCCTCTCATACTCCACGTTCACTACTTCGTGGGGTGATGGGGAACTGGCTCTTCCCCTAGGTCTTTCTTCTGCAACACGGTGACAGATACCGGGGCTCCTGCAGGCTCCCTGCCCAGGTGCTCAGCATCATGGCAGAGACAGGCAGGCAGGAGGGTTCTCCCCTCCAGCCCTTCCTCGGCCAGAACCGGGAAGATCAACCAACTGAACAAGGACAAAAGCCAAAAGGGAATGAGCTTTCACTACATAGCACACTGGTCAGACTATTGGCACGGAAAGTATTGCACATGCTAAAAAAGAAAAGAGAATGAAATGTGAGAAATGTTTGCAAGAACCCATGATTTTATAATTCCTGTACCTGAAATAGAACCACAGAAATGATGATGTTCCTATTGCTCCGAACCATGTGTTTTTCTTTCCCGTTTTAGTGTTGGCTTTGCGGACGCAGTCAATTCAGTACTCAAAGTCAGCCAGAAGGTGGCGTGTGTTTCTCTGAGCCCACACAAACTGTTGTAAATAGTGGTGTGAACGAGAACAGTCTATGTGGCAGCCCCATACTCCTCTTACCATCAAAGGTTAAAAAAACAAAAAAGAAAAATAAATCTAATAATTGCAAGTGCCCTGAGCAGAATATATGGAAGATTAAGCAAGTTCTCTAAACAGAAACATTTTAAAAATACAGCACTAAATAAGCAGTATGACCGCAAGAATGGGCCCACCCAGCTCTGCTAGCCTGCTGAGAGGGTAATGAAATTGAAGAGAAAGTCAAAGAAGGAGTCTAGTAATTCTAAACCTAAATGTTTTTGGTACACCCCAGAAAATGGTTTATAAAAATCATTAGTCCTGGTGAGAGCTAAATGTAAATGAGTATTATTAGGATAGTCAAGTCAACATGTGGGTTGATGTTAGGATTTTTTTTTTTTAAATCTGCAACATGGAAGAAGCAATACTTTCAGTGGTAGATGAAAAATCACGTAAGTATGTGTTCAGGTTAGTTGCAGCCACCCAAGTATGAATATTTAAAAACTTCTGTCTACTTTTAAAACTGTTGTTGTTTAAAGCACTTTAAGATGTACTTAAAACCCACAAATAATATTTAAGATCTCTGGGAATGAAAGGTTTAAACTTGATGAAATACCCTTTCTGGGTTTGTACCAAACATTAAATCTGAGTTTGATTTCAAATAGGAAAAAAAAAAAAAAAGTCATTCTGAAAGTAACATAACAATAATAAAGTAATTGTTTTATTTTTCAAAAAGAAAAAAAAAACTTGCTTACATATAAATGTCTTTATGGAAAACTCTCTCAATGAATCTGAAGAAAATTTTCAGAGTTGTCCTGCTAAGACCTGGCTTTTCACGACAGATCTAGTAAAAAGACCAAAATGAATCTTGAAAGGAACATAACCTTATAAAATGGCCTAGAGTTTAGGCAGGTTAGAAAGTAATTTTGCTACATTTATTTATGCTCGATCAGTCCCCCAAGCCTTTCCCACAATGTTATTGGATAAAAAACTGCAGGAATATCACACAAATTATAAACTCAAGATGTGCAAATCGCAAGGTTCTTTTAAAAGTTCATCTTAAAAACACTGGACAAAAATGAGTATTCTTTCCTCCATCTTTTTCCTCTCGGTTTCTCAGCCAACCCTGCATATGCCTTTTAACTCTTTCTCCAAAATCAAAGTGACAAGTGCCTCCTGTCAGGTAGTACTTGGTGGTCATTTATTGTCACATACTAGTTTCATAATTCACATTCATCCCTTTAAACCACATTGAAACTTTCAAAATCTTGCTCGTGAGCAACTCGGCAAAGCTGAAATGTAGTTACAGTGTTGAAAAAAACAAAAGCAACTTATTTTTCATTTTTCCTTCCCCAAGAGTTTAAAGTGAGATACAGTACTCGTTGAATGACAGACCCAGATGCTTTGTAATAAAGTGTGAACAGCATTGTAAGTGCTTAGAGATAGTAATATATGCTCATCTTTGAAATCTAATTCCTCACGTCACACTGGAATCTGAAAAAGGTGGCACCCGAGTTGTCCATAGTCATGAACTATAAACAGTACTAGAGTTAAAAGACAAAAAGATTTTGCAAACTCAACTCAGAGAGCTTCGCAGCTCTCACTGAAGGGCAGTTTGCATTTACCTCTTGGGAGCGAAGTCAATGCAATAACCTGATTGATTTTCCTAACACTGCACAGAAAACAGCGGGGGCGTCCCCTCCTTCCCCACCCGCTGTGGGTGATGTGAGCGGAGCTGGGGCCTCCCTCCCTGCCCACCGCGACACCCCGGCGATATATATCACTGCACTAGTAAAGCAGAAATGAAATCCCACATGTGGCAGTTGCTCTTCCTGTTTTTTGTTTTAAAAAAATTTATATATATATCAGTGCAGTCAGGCCCCATGGGGGAAATATATATCTATAGGATTAAAAGTTGCTTTTATTGTAAAATATGTTGGAGAGAAAAATGTTCTTTGAAACAGTTAGCTTTCCATTTGCCATCTGACGCCTCCCTACGGTGCCCCAAAGCTGGGTTCCTGATGTTGATTTTGCACGGGGGAACCCCAAGAGGGCACTGCCTGTACCCTCAATCCCACGCTGAAAGCAAGAGACTGAGGCAGAGAGAGGCAGAGAAAGAGATACCCTGGCTGGCCACTGCGGCACCCTGCGCCCTGCAAGTCCCTTTCCACTGAACTTTCCCCAGAAACTAGAGGGACTCGGTGCCCATCGGATGCCTCGGTGCTGCTAGAGAAGGCAGGCGCTGGTAAGCCACATTCATGCCACCCAGGATGCCCGGAGCCCGGATCGCCGCTGCTCTGACCCACCCTCCACCCGCCAGCTCCCAGAGGGACCTCTCGGACAAAGCATATGCACCAGTCTCCTGCGACACACCTGCTGTAACTCTAATGACAAGGTTAGAACAGAAACCTAAAATAAGAGGATAACATGTAAATACTGTATTATTCAGCCTACAGTACAGTAATCTGGATACAAATGGTAAGGGACATCTCCGTGCCTGCTCGGCCTCTACTTGCCCACGTTAGAGCGGCCTTCAATGCAGATCTTCACCTCCTGAGGAATGAGAGAAGGCTTGGGAAGAGTCAAAGGTGGCTCGTCTTCCGACTTCTCCAGTTTGCGGGTCTCCGGGGCCGACCACCTCCTCTTCCTCGTCGCCGCAGGCTTGCTGGGTTCTATTTTGGTGAGGAAGGGTGCTGCAGGCAATCCTATTTTTTCTGGAAACTTCAGTTCGCCGTTCTCGGAGAGCAGCTGGGCGCTTCCCTGACTGATTCCGTTCTCCTGCTCCGCGTACCTGTGCCTGCTGCTCACCAGGCTGTCGGGCTTCGAGTGCTTCAGCAGGACGCTGGCGGGATCCACGGGCTGGCCCTTTTTAACGGAGCCGTTCTTCGGGTTCTTGAGGGTCAGCGAGATGCAGACGTCCCCCACCGAGAGTTTGGAACACGGCAAATCAAAGAGCTGGCTGGTTCTCTCCGGACAGCAGGATGACCAGCCCTGTCCAAACACAAAAAAAGGATACTCTACCAGAACTTCAACGCTGACCTGTAGGAACAGTGAGACAGAGAGAGGAAAAGGAAGGAAATGAGTGAAAATGCTTTCTTCTTACTGCATGTAACATATATCCACACACACAGGACAAAGGGAAAAAATAAGTTCACAAACCTCCCAGTCCCCCAGCAAGTCAAGAGGAGGCTCATGACTTTCTCTTGTGCTTACCAGTCAGCATTCAAAACATTTTACTGAGCACTAGTAGCTCTACAGCATGTCTCGTTAATACAAGGAAATGACCCCCAGCAATGACAAAACATCCATTTAGCAGGTGGCCCAGAAGCCAGGCAATGTTGCTGTATGTTACTCACTCACTAGACATTGTCCTGTGTAATCGTGTATTATAACAGGGCTACATCAGAGGGAGACCGAGAGTGAGCTCCACCAGGAAGGCACTTACATGTTCATCACTGCCCCCAGCCCATAGAAAGGACTCAGCCTACAGCTAGTGCCCGGGGAATATGCACTGTGCTCCAGGGATTTCAGGGGAGTATCATCAATAAGAGCTGGGTGACCAGGAGAGGCTTTCCTAGGACCCACGAGGGTAGGCAGGGTTTGCAGAGGTTTGAGGGCACGCTCCGGGGCTACAGACAGCCCAAGCGCATGGTCTATGCACAAGGTCGAGCCCTAGACACTCACGCTGGTCCCTTTGAGAAAAAAAATGAGAGCAGGTGAAGCCCACTATTCTCTCAACAGCTGGGTTTTCTCCATGGCACTGTGCGTCAGGCGCCCGGCAACGGAAACTGAGTGAAGACAGTCCTAGTCCCAAAGGTGTTTACAATCAGGTGGAAGAACAAACTTGGAACAAGAACTGCCAGTCAGTGGGGTGGGCGGGTGATGGAGCTAGAAGTGGCAAGGAAGGAAGCCTTCTTGGATGGGGAAATGCATCTTAAAACTCAGGGCTGAGTTTTAAGAAAAAATGTAGGTAGAGGTGTGGTTTGAAAGAAGAGACTCCAGCTGAGTATGGTGGCACATGCCTCTAATCTCAGCACCTAGGACCCTGAAGCAGGATGCTGAGGCAGGAGGATCGCCACGAGTTCAAGGCCAGCCTGGGCTACACAGCTAGACCCTGTCAACAAAACAAAACAGAACAAAACAAAACAGAACAAAACAAAACACTAAAAAGCTCAGGGATAAAACATAAATAAGAGACTTGTGGAAGGAGGGATGTATGAAAAAAGGCAAAAAGAGGGTGTGTGTCAGGGTCTGCAGTCTGGCCATAGGCTTCCTGTTGCCATTACATGAGGGTGAAATGCACTTAAGATTTTTTGACATGTTAATGCTTCTGGACATTTAATTTTTTCCTATTTTAGAAAGGAAAAAGAAAATGATTTAAAAATTCTATTCTCAACAGTCTTTCTGGATGTAGGACACTAGGTAACTTGAATCAACCCTTCTTCTGAGGACATCTAGAAACAAAATACAAAACACTCCACACTGGAAAAAAAAAAGAGGAGTAAAGAAGTTGAGTCAGAGCAGGCAAGGGAAATGGCCCAGAACCTTGTGCTTGGATTCTATTTTTAACATTCTGATGTAGAACCGTTGTGAAATGAAGTGGGCTTTTGATAATCTCAAAAACATACTGGTTCAGGGTATACTAAAGGGGAGGGCTGTCTAATGAACCCCACTATTTTGGGGTTGTGGCCATATAAAGTACTAAATCTTAAAGTACTGTAAGTACTATATCTAAAAGTACTATATCTTAAAAAAAAAAAAAAAAAAAGTACTATATCTTAAAGTACTGTATCTTAAAGGCCAGGCCAGTTAAGGTCAGAAGCTAAGATCTGAATCACTTCAGTTCCTAAAAATGGATAAAGGTCTTCAATTATTTCCACAAACAATTTTGCAAATAAAAGACTACCATTCAATTAAAAAGTGGGGAGGCATGAGGAAACCAAACAACGTGAATAAATACTAGCAAAGGCAAGAGATAAGTTTTTAAAGGCCCACAGGGGCCTCTGATACATAGAGTCTCCAAATATAAACTTTTAAATGGCTCTGCTTACATTATTTAAGGAGATTAAAGAGAAACTTGAGGGTTTGGGTACAGAATTAGGTCTATTTTTAAGAGATCTATATACATTCTAGAATGTAAAAATACACATAGTATACCTACTAACATAAAAAAATGCAATCGATCTTTCAACCAAATAAACATGGATGAAGAGAGAATTAGTGAACTGGATTCTCTATTAAGAGCTTTAGAAGAAACTACACAGAATGAAGCACAGAGTCAAAAGCATGGCTAATACAGAGTAGACAATGAGACATTTGAGAAAGCCTAGTAATAATTTGACTCCTGGGAGGATAAAGGGACAATGAGGTGGAAGTGATAAATGAAACGAAGACTAAAAGTTACTCCCAGTGAATGAGAGGTAATAGGCCATGGATTCTAGAAAGCTTAACCCTAATCATACAAAATAAGAACTGACCGGCTAGGTACGCCACAGTTAAACCAAGGAGAATAAGAAAATCTTAAAAGCCTCAAGAATAAAATGTCCATTACCTCCAAGTAACCCTATGATTAAACTCAGAGTTTATGTCTCAACAAAAATAACAGAAGGCAGAAGACAATGGAGTATCTTTAAAGTACAATGACAACGTATTTCTAATAAAAAATTCTACAATGAAATGAAAAGATGCTTTACAAATGAACACAAAATAAAGACATTTTCAGACAAACAGTAATCAAGAGAGTCCACCAACAAATACACATATACTACAAAAAATACTAAAGTATATTCTTTAGATAAGCGAAAACCCTGAATCTAATTTTGAAGATTCAGGTAAGAATGAGAAGCAACAAAAATGACAGATAGATGGGTACACCAAAATGAATATTAGTTGTAGACAATATATTAAAACCTTCCACTGAATTTTATATACACGCATATACAAACAACAATTAAACCAAAAAACCCCAAAGTAGTGATTTCTCTGTAATGCACAAGAATTATTATGTATCATCTTCTTTGATAACCCTAATTTAGATCTAAGGTGCAGATACTTTCCCCCCATTGCCAAGGATCTAATCCAGGGCCTTGTGCATGCTAAGCAAGTGCTCTGCCACTGAGCTATATTTCCCCTATATATACTTCTGGAATGACATAAAAACATACATGTTTTGGGCCAGGGATTGAGCTCAGTGGCACAGTGCCTGCCTGGCAAGCGTGAGGTCATGAGTTTGATTCCCAGTACAAAACAAATGTGTTTTTAGAAAGGGCTACCAACAGGGAATTTCCATGAAAACCTAGCTCTACTGCTGTGTTGGTGTGTGAGCCTGGACACACACAGGTGTGCATTTTTATTTGAATGACAATGACGCTGTTCTGGGGGTATTTTAATCATGTAAAGACAGCTAATTTTTAAGTCCCTACTAGCTATTAAACACTCAGAGACTTTACAAAAAGTATTTTATTTAATGCTCTCAAAACAACAGTGAGACAAGCACTGCTCTTCCAATTTTAGAAATTTTACAAATTGTCTTTGAGGGATTAAATAACTACCTAATGTCATAGCTATTAGCTAATGAAATTGGGACTCAATCTTAGTTTTTGGCCCCCAAACTAATTTTCCTTTTTCTATGTCTCCAGGTCTACTTCCTGTGAACAAAGACATTATAATACCCCAGGAGAGGACTCAACATTCCCATCACCCCTGACAGTGGTGTTTCGGATTTGAAGTAAGTGGGATCCAATGGTGTGTGCTCACAGCCTTGTTCCAAGATACACAAAACTGTGATACAGAGTGCGCCTTAGACCCACAATTCCAGCCAAGTGTGTGACAAGGCTGATGTATGGTTTCAAAGCTCCATTTATACTGTATATATACACCTGCATGTTGACTCTCCTCTACCTGAAATGCTTGTGTTATGGCTTCTGTTTATATGTCCCCCCCAAAACCTCATGAGGTCATCGGTGGGGCTTTTTCAGAGTGTGTGTGTGTGTGTGTGTGTGTGTGTGTGTGTGTGTGTGTGTATGAATGATTTATGGTGCACTGCTAAGATTAACGGTGCTAGGATTAAGGGTGGGTGATTACTAAATCAGTCCACTGGATACAATATAAAGGACAGAAAGAAGCTTGTCTTCTCCCTTCCTTGCCTGCTTTTGCTGTCTCCTGCATGCCATGAACTGGTTCTCCTCTGTGTGCCCGCTCTGCCGTGCCACCCTGCCTTGGAGCCAGCTGATTATGGATTGAACTGTTTCTCCTCTGCCATACCACCTTAATTGAAGCCAGCCAATTATGGACTGAAACCTCTGCAAACTGTGAGCTAAATAAACCTTTCCTACTTTGGACGTTGGGTATTTTGTCTCAGCAAGGAGAGAAGAGTAACTAAGAGAGCTTGGGAGTGGATATGTTTCAGACATAGGAGTTCTGGGGATTTTTGGAATATGTGCGTAAATGTTATAGGTTGCGCATTCTTACTCTGAAAATCTGAGACCTGAAAAGCTCCAAATCCCAAGATTTGAATATCATGACGGTGCTCAGAAAGTTCCCAATTAGAGGTGCTCACCTGTATTTGCATATATGCATGTGCCATGTCTTAGCAGTTATAGAATGAGATGGGGATGCCCTCTGCCTCCCAAGTTGGAGGACCAAGCTGGAATGGGCACCAAAGATCCTCTCTTAAACCTCTTAGAGCCATTAGCAACATACTCGGAGCAGAAGGAGCAAATCCTCTTTCAAGTGGGGATTATGTGGCTGCATTTCCAATTCATAAAAACCAAGTTCTCGAGTGTAAATACCTCAGAAGAGTCTCCTCCAGACTCACTGTTTGCTTTCACCAGCCAGAGCTAACTGATGTTCATTGTACTGGAAACTTTATTTCCCAACTCACTGGCCTCTCCTTCCGCTTTGCATGATCAGATGTATATGCAAAACAAGCTCTTCACCAGGGTTTTCCTGGGTACTGACTATCAGCTACCACAATGGTGTCCTCTTGGAGGTCTAATCAGCAGCTCAGACGTGATGTGATGGACTGGCTTCCTGATGCCACCTCCCCCTGTTCTCCCAATTCCCATAAATGGTACCCGTTCTTCCAATTAGCTCAGGGCCTTGGGAATCACAGTGTATTCTGCTCTGTCATACCACACACACCCACATCATAAGCAAATTCTATCCTTTCCCCTTCTAAACATGCCTAGGCCATTTCTCTCTACCATCACCACTTGCGTCCTGGCCAAGCCAGCATCTCACTTGGAGAAGAAGTGCCATGAGCAAGCCTTTCCTGGTCTGCACGCCAGCCCTTCCTCACTGCACTGTAATGCCTGTCTCCTTGCTGGCTGTTCAGCTCCAAAGCTCTTGCACCTCCTTGTCTATGCACCCACAATTTCTTCCATTTCAAAGCCTTTTTGCTCGTTGCCTCAAAGAGCATATCCCTGGCCACGCAATGTAACATAGCCACCTTACATCTTATTTGCTTACCTTTAGGCTGCTTTATTTTCTCCTCGTGGCACTTATCTTTTGATATATGATTTTGGGGCTCTTACTGTTTGTCTGTTCCACCTGTTCGCTTAGACTCATGGCTCTAGGTCTAGAGTGTAGGGTACTTGTCTCAGCATAACAGGTGCTCAGTAAAGAATCTCAAAGGATAAATCCTGCGGCCCTTCCCAGAGGAAAAACAATGCAATAGCACAAAGGGCCAGCAGAGGGCAATGTTGAGACTATGGTGAGCTCTGCCTGGTTTTAGTTTTTGATCAGCCAACCCCAGGCGCTCAAGGTCTGCCCCAGGTCTGGCTCCCTGATCTGTGCCGAGCCTTAGCGGCCGCACTCAGTGTCCTCCGGCAGATCCTGAGCTCTTCATGACTACATGGAATCATATTTGTTACTTTCTCGTGCTTTTGCTCCCTCAGCTAGTAACCATTGATTCGTTTTATGATCCTGTCAGTCCAAGATGATCTCTGGTTAAACTCCATGAAAATAAATGCACAGGCACGGGGCCATATATAACCAAAGCATGTTACACAACCCCTGGCAGCTGGCCCCAGCCCACCTTCTCATCCCATGGATACATCCTTTTCCAAACACTGTAGGTAGTCTGTAGCATGAAAAGTGAGCATGAAAGGCTTCAATCCTTTATCAGCTTGAAACCCTGTGCATCCACCTGCAGAGGCCCTGTAGCTGGCGCCGCTCACATTTATGATCAGATCACCTCGCATCCTCTTCCACCCTCCTACCTTCCTCGGCCAGCTGCTATGAGCATGCGCAGTTGCTCCGCAGTGCTCTTAAGGGAAACTCTGTCCGCCCCTCCGGCTGCAGCACCAACACACTCACCTCAAATTTCCATTCTGGATGGAGGAACCCAGACAGAGGCCCAACACCACCTCACTTCCGGGCTGCTAATTATGTATTCAACATCACCTCCCCAGTCTGCTAATGCCTAGCTTTTAAGATAGAACGTTTGTAGCTCTTCTACTGGAAAGCTCAATACGAGTCCTTTGGCTGTCTAGTCAATAACCACTCTATCTAAACACTATGGGTCCACACATATTTATGCTGTCTGGTTGTATATTTCAATCTTAGGTTGGTGCTTTATGTATATATATATACACACACATACTTAGATTTCAACAAAAACAGCAGGAAAATAAAACGTCTGTTGTTTAATACGTCTCCTCTTCCTTCACGAGATTCACCGTTTTCACAAATAACGGCAACCAAAACATTGTGTGTGTGCGTGTGTGTGCACACAAGTGTATGTGTGTGACACTGTCCCAAACACAAATTCTATCCTTAGCTGGGAGTAATGAAGTCTCTCAGAAGCTGGGTTTTAGTTAACACGTCTTGGTTTTTGGTGAGACCTTTATTAAACAGGGAATTCTTAGCTTGGGCTGTGTGTGAACCTGTTTCACCTGCAGAGAAAAGTCCACTCGCATTCTGTCTGGAAGAACCCTTTGGACAACGATGTTCTCGGCATGGTGAAAACCAGAAATCCCTGTAGCAGTGATTCGGAGAATAAGCAAGAGACTCATTTGCCTCAGTGTTTAAAAGTCATTAATAAAAATAATCAAAACTCCCATCTGAGTGTGAAAATCTCAGAGTATTCTATTAAAAACCTCTGATCATGGCAGTGCTAGGCCTGAGGCAGCCTCCCTCCGGGGGAAGCATTTCTAGGTTGCTCAGGAAACCCACCCCCAGGCACAGCAATGCCTCCAAACAAATTCCAGCACACGCTGGGCTCTTCTTGAACCCTGGACAATGGGCCCCAGACCTTTCCTGTGGGGAGCTCCCGCTAGGTGCCTTGGTGATGTAGGATAGAAGAAAAAAAAAAAAAAACAGGTGAGAAAGGAGACAAGAAAATCGGGATTTTAAAATTGTACTTTTAAGAAACACTGCAGCTTCAGGACACAAACTTTTCTCAAGCCTTTTTCCCTTCCAGGAAACTCACTAAAAATAACCAAAAAAATTCCCAAAGGCCTTAAAGATGCAGGCCTCTGCACCTGACCTTTCCACCCGTGCTTTGTGTCTTCTCTACCCTCAGCAAGCAGCAGTGTGAGTGGGCAGGAGATTGCAACTTCAAACATATGCATATGGCTAGCATTTTGACACGGCCTGCTGGGTGACTACCCTGACAGACAGGAGGAACAGCAGTCCAGGTCAGCCATCTTGAAGACACCCTCAAGGCCCCATAAATACACCCAGCTCTGGTTTATACTGTACCTCGTTTCTCAGAGTCTGCACTCGTTCTTGAATTTGTACTAAAATTTCTGCCTATAAACTCTCCCAGTGCCTCTTACTGATAGGTCTTGAAAATTCTTCTACAGTGATGGGAGTCAGCAAACCCTCAAACATTCTGTGTTTCCAGTGGGTTAAGTTCCTTATCTTGGCTTCAGGATCCTCCTCAGACCGAGGTGGGTGACATCAGGGTTCTCCAGGAAGGATATCGCCCATCACGTGGCCAGGGCCCTTCTGACAGTGTGACATCATGCATAGGATGGACCCCACATAGGTTCTATCACACCTCCCTGGGCCTTAAATGTGCCATAAAGAACAGCAGTATGAAAGACACAAAAATACAGAGGAACCGGGTATGGCAGCGCATGCCTGTCATCCCAGAACTCTGGGAGGCTGACACAGGAGGATTGCAAATCTGAACTCAGCCTGACAACTTAGCAACTGAGTGAGGCCCTTAAAACCAAACCAACCAAAAGCCACGGGGGAACAGGAAATGCATGTTACTAAATGAAAGAAGCCAGTCTGAAAAGGTTACATTCCTTCTAATTCCAACTATGTGACATCCTGGAAAAAAAGGGGAAGACTCACAGAGACGACAGATTGGTAGTGTCACGGGCTAGAGGTAGGGAGGGGGAACAGTGAGCATGTAGGATTTTTAGGAGGGTAAAATGATTCTGGACACTGTAATGCTGGCTACCTGACATCAAACATGGACTAAACCCACAGGAAAGACAAGGCAGAGCAACCCCTAATGGAACCTATGGGGCTTAGCTAACAACCATCCATCAAAATTCTGGCTCATCAACTCTAAGAAAGGGACTACACGGCACAAGATTTGAATAATAGAGGCAACAGCATGTTGGGAACTCTATTTTTTGTTCAATGCTTTATAAACCTATAAACTGCTTTATAATAAAGTCTATTAATTTTCTTTTAAAGCTACAAACAACAATATGCAGTAGCAATCTGCTTCAATAACCTGTACATTGGGAGCAAGTGCGTCACCTACGGAGCCTAGAGGAGTGGGTTTTTCTTCTGTTTTTGAGATAGGTTCTCACCCTGGATGCCTCAAGCTCCTGAGCTGATTGTGAGTGCTAGAAGCGCAGGTATGTGTGCCACTGTGTATTTCCTTTCTTTGGAGAGGGGGCTGTGGGCACAGACACACAGACACACAGACAGACACACGTGGCTCCCTACAGTACACTGGTGGAACCTTTCTAGAACTGTGAGGAAGTTTATTGCTAAGAGTCAGGGCATAGGCCCAGTGCAGGGCTTCGCATTCAGAGCAGTGACCAAGCGTCTATTTTTGATACATTAGCATTCACTGCCACCAAGCCGCACATGGTAAATGTTGGCAGCAGGTTCGCCCTGGCTGCTAAGAGACTGACTGTACGGGTTCTCTGCTGCTTGCATGAGTGCCTGGGCTATTTTTAGGCCACAGCTAATCCATTCAATGAATACCGCTGCCACGGATGACTCACCGTCCACAGCAGTCAAACTGAAAAATAGTGGAATGAAAGAAAAGCCACCGGCAGACGAGCAAGAAGCACATTATTCTAACACGCCAAGGGAACAGGCGCATGCACCCACCCCAGGACAGTCGGGAGAGGGAAACGGCACCGACTACCCAGCCAAGTCAGGAAGGGAGCAAGCAGTCATCTCCAGGATCTGGGAGGCCGCCCTCATAACATGTGGAGCCCGGCATTTAGGAATGCAGCAGCCAAAGGGAAGTGTCGGCCCAGAGCCCTCTACAAATAAATTTTACTACAACTCTACTGAGCATGTTCTGGGTACTTTTCAGGAAAGATGAAGCTGAGGAGCGTGAGAGAGATGAGGCTGCTCCCACATCCGACAGGTCTGGTCTGCCAGATGGGAACCAAGGACTCCCTCCCCAGGTGGGGCCGGCCAGGCAGCGCCCTCCTAGGGGGTGTCTTGCAAGCAATCTCTGCAGAAGGGGCTCCTGAGCCCCCATTTCTGCACCAATGCTCTTACTGATGCAGAGGGCTGGGCTGCTGATCCATCCCTCCCATCTAACTCTGCTCAGAAAAACCGACTGCATCTGCTCACGTAGCCTGGCACATGCCCGCCTTGGCCTTCCCCTGAGAAATGGGCTGAATGGAGCTCCTCAGTCACACGGAAGAGCAGGCCACAAGAACACAGGTAGGGTGCACACAGCTTCTCTATTGGCTGGGACAGTTCAGCCTTCTTAGGAGACTGTCATAGACTGTCTCTCCTTCTGTAAACTCTGAACGCATAAGTGCTTGTGTTTGTCAGATGCAAGACTGTCTCCTCTCAGGGCCAATGTCGGCCAAGCTGAAGCAGGGAGAGGGAACTACACAGCACTAGGGCCTGGTGCTACCGGTGGTGGAGGACAGGGCCAGAATTAGATCACTTTGGCTCCAGGTCCTGCATTTTCCCCACAGCTACCTAAAGGCTTGGTGTGAAGGCCCTTCTTCTGCATGGCTGGGCCCAATGTTGATGCCGCTGCCCGAGTCCCAGCTGGGACTTGCCACAGACTCACAGCCTTACTTTGGAGAGTATTAAGCAAATAACATTTGGGAGAGAGTCCCAAGGGAAGCAGCTTGTCCTTTGGGGCTTTGCACAACATGGCAGGAGCAGCGACTGTCTCACTGTGATAGGATGTGCTCCCCATCTTCCACCAGGGCAGGCTCCCTGGGTGCACAGGGCAACGGCAGATGGCACCCAAAGTCCCTTTACTTTTCTCACGGCAGCAGGGAAAAGGGACTGGGAACAAAAGATCTCTCTGCTTGTGCAGGGCATTGCTGCGCCGGGGATGCTAAAGTCACAGGGATGGTGAGAGGCATTAACTGCATTTTTCTCCTCCGCTGCCTTGGCTGGGGTTATTGGAGGCATCCTTCTACAGTGGCAGTTAGGAACACAGGTCTTTAAAAATAACTGCCAAGATGAAACCTCCTTGGGTTTCCAAGGGGTGGCTCTGGTCCCTACTGCATCTGTGCTGGAGAACCTGAGGTAACTACAGGCCCCCCTAAGCACCCCCTTTTCTTTTGGATTAGTGGATGCCAATACATTTTACAGTCTGTTTTGGGATGAAGAAAAGCAAAGGATTAAAAAACCAAGGAAGCCCAACAGATTGTCTTTATAAGGGTCACTTTTTTGCCTTAGAGATGACATTGTAGCAAGAGAGTTCAAACTGCCCGTCCCACCCAAGTCCAAGGCTCTCTCCCCACTACCAGTGACCGTGGGTGTGGTTCTGAGGTCCAGCATCCCTGAGACTCTTCTCACGCAGGATTTATGCCCTCCATCCTGTGGAAAACCATCCCTTCTTCCCAGCTTGTGCAAATTTGTGCATCTGCTACTTTATCCAACAGCTGATACATTCCTACACTTCCTGGTGGGTGCCAGCTATGTCTCCTCAGTTGGTTAGACTAAAGGTAGAAGTCCTGGGATGCGGAGTAGGGGGATAGCCTGTGGCCCCAGAACCTCAGCTCAGTGTGGGGATCAGCTCTCTCTGCCTTCCCCTCTGCCTTCTCTCTCTGGCTCTGATTCTGAGCTGTCACTTGTGGCAAACACAGCTGGTGGAGTATTTTAGCTGCGATGATGTCAGCCAATTTCTGATAGGCTCTCGGGTGCAGTGACAATCGTTGGTTATGTCAGTGCCTTGCACTTTTGAGTCTGTGAAGAAACCCAGCCACCCCTTTAGCCGCCCACAGCTCTCTTGCCTCTCTTTGCTGAAGCACATGGAAATAGCTGTGCAGGGGCTGCCAGCCAGCCAGCGATCAGGTTCTGACAGACGTCCTACCTGCCCATTTGCACCTCGGCTGTAAGCAAAGAGACTGAGTGATCAGGCACCGGGAAAGAAATGAAAGCAGGGCTGTGACCTCACAGGGCGGCCAAGTTCGTTAAGTGTTCGCTTTGCACAGTTCTAAGCAGGGGAAATGCACCCACACTGCTCCTTTCTCGGGCAGCAGAGGGCTGAGGAGCACCCAGAGTCCCCGACCTGCAGAGGCTGCTAGCACGTGGGAGGCCCCGGTGGTCCAATTTTCTCTCGAGCTGAGAGATGCCATGAAGGCTCTCACAGCACTGTGAAACAAGACCTCCTTGCACACCCAGCCTCTGTTCACAATCATGTTTTAAGGATTAAAAGTACCATGCAGAACGCATTTATTTTCATTCTTGCTTATTTCCCTGTCTCCCCTGGGGGTCTGCTGCAAGTCAGTTTTGCTCAAGGCCGCTCATTTTTTCTGGTCCTTGTCCTGATTTTGCAAGCAGCCCTGAGAGATGGGTAGCGGTTTAAGTCATAGCATCACTTTTCAAAAAAATCCTGAGTTTTGCTTTCTCTTTTTAAATCAAAACTTTGGAGGAATCTTTCTTGGGCCTCTCCAGAGACTGGAAGCCTAGGGTGATATCTCCCCATAAAAAATGAATTCAAGGCTAAAAGCTCTCAGAGACAGAGGGCCCGTGACAGTGCAAAATCCTATAGCAGTTCTGTTGGGAAACTGGTTTCCCAGCGCCTTTGGTCTTTTAGAAGTGCGCAGAATAATTTAAACTGTTTGTTTACTTTTGCTTGTTTTGTTTTCTTTGAATGTCCCAAATGTCATTTATTCCTTGGCTGTTTTCAGTGGCCACCCACAGGAGGCCCTGTTATGTCCATCTGCGATTAAGTCCTCAGAGAACATGTCCAGAGACCGTGGGTCCCACACCTGGGGAAGTCCCGGGCTGGGGGACAACCCTGTTTAAGGGCCAGCAATTTGGGGAGGGCAACAACTTGCTGTTTCACCCCAACAGGCTGTGCGATAAACGCATGCGGGATGATTGATGATAAATGCATCTTAAAGATGCTTTAAGATGCGGGAATGGGTGGACCGAAGGAGCCCTTGGAAACACAGAGTTAATCGCAGCTCCAGTTTTTAACATGACTCAGCTGGGCTGCGTCTGACTTCACTACAAGCCCAGTAGGTCCCTGGGGACAACCCCAATCAATCATGCCTTTTATATTTTCATGCTTTGCCATGTTAGGCCACGGCTGACCTGAAGCTTCTGCCACGCCTAGCTGATTCTAGAGATGGCAAATAACCCACTTAGGAGCACGCCTTTTCACATACAGACCAACCAGACCGCACACTCCAACACCTCCCGGGTTGGTCTTTCAGGCTCAAGGCCCACCCCCGTTCCCCAGTTTCCCCAGGGCCAGCTACGAAAGGGCTGGGGATGCCCCTGGGGCTGCAGAATCACCACGACAGCCACACCAACCATCCCCATGCCTGCTGACCCTGCCTCCCCCACTCCTTCCCACAGAGCCTGAAATAAAGGCTCCGGCCCATGGTTCCTCTCATTCTGTGTCAGGGGACCTGGTGTTTCTCTATGTCTTTCTCATAGCCTGGCATGGCCCCCTCCTCCCGGCATCTGAGGCTAGGTAACACACTATCTTTTCAACAAGAGTTACCAGCTGACCTTGCCATACCTAGATAATAACACCACCTGTGTTTTACAGCAGGCTGTCAGAAAGAGACGTGGTGACGTCCTCACCCCTCTGTCTTTTCCTGATATGATGACCCCTAGATAGGTCTGAAGCTCTTCTCCTTTCTCAACCAGGGCTCCTCAGTACATAACTACCCCAGACTGAATGCACAGAGGTTAAGTGATTACAAACAGATGCCGTGGGGGCAGGCTTGAGGGTCTCAGAGAACACAGCTGGGAGGAAGCTGGAAAGGACTAAGGTCGTGGCCCTGGGGTTGGTGTATGGGCAACCACCTGGGGCGAGGGAACCTTTAACCCTGACTCACAGAAGCCATCTGACCTGCAGGAGATGGATGCAGGTGTCGTGGTGGGGGCCCCCATACCTGTGTGGCCCCGGCCAATGTTACCTGTGCTCGGTGCTCCCCGACAGCGAACTGTATGACCGCAAGGCCTGGGCTGTGGCTATCTTCGATCCTCTCCACCGTGCTGGAGTCAATCTTGAGGTCATTGCTGATCTCCGCACTCTGGATGAAGTCTTCCGTTTTCAAGTCCTCTACCTTCTTCAGCTCCCCGTTGGCCAACTGGATGATGGACCCTTTCATGAAGTAGGGCGGCAGGGTGGGCGGCGCCGCCGCGGGGGAGGCCACGGACTGTACCACAGGCAGATGGATCTGGGCCTGCACCATGGCTGGGTACGCGGCTTGGGTAACCAGGGCCTCGGGGCTGAAGTTCTCGGTCTTGGGCAGGGCGGTGGTGACAAAGGTGTGAGGCACTGCAGCGAAGTGGGGCGACGACGTGACGATGGCAGAGGCTGCCCCCGAGGCCTCCATGTCGGTGCCGCCCACCGGGATGAGCAGGGGCTGGGTGCCCGGGATGACCAGGTGCTGGGGCAGGCTGCCAGCGTAGGTGATCGCTTGCTGCTGGCCGCTCAGGTAGCCGATGACAGGAGGCTGCGTGCCTGCGTAGAAGGCTGTGGCGGGCAGTCCGACCGGCAGAGGCTCTGAAGCACTGTGT
This sequence comes from Chinchilla lanigera, assembly GCF_000276665.1. Lineage (NCBI taxonomy): Eukaryota > Metazoa > Chordata > Mammalia > Rodentia > Chinchillidae > Chinchilla > Chinchilla lanigera. The sequence continues at coordinate 9,537,657 of NW_004955483.1, read as the reverse complement.
GTGGTCTGGATGACCGTGTGGGGTGACAGAGCGTAGGACCTGTGGCTCGGCTTCCCTAAGTGCAGGCCGCCCTTGTCGTTGAGGGTAGATGGCGAGGCCTCGCGGTGCGTGGCCTGCTGCACCTCCAAGTCGGCCGTGGGTGTGGTGCTGTTGGGCAGGACCATGACAGAGGCCCGCACGCCGGAGGCCTCTCGGCCGCTGTAGTCCGCGGGGCTCGAGTGGACCACCACGTGCCTGGGCTCGTAGGGGTGAGGCACCGACTTGCTGCCGGCCTTGCCGAGGCCCAGGTCGGCCGAGGACGGAGGCCCGTATCGCCGGCTCTTCTCCATCTCCCCATTCAGCACCTCCTTGGCCTGCTGCAGCCGGCCGCTCTCGGCTTTCTTGGTGGGCTCCCGAGGGACGAAGTGGCCCCCGGAGTCGGTGTACTGCACAACCACCTGGGACGAGGGCCCCAGGGTGAGCGTGTGCGGGATCATCGTCTGATGGGGGTGGAGGTGCACCGGGATGGCCGGGGGAGAGGCCGGGCGGCCAGAGCTCTGCGGAGAGCCAGAAATGTGGATGTACTGGTTCTGCTGGGCAGGTGGGGGGGACCCTGGGGTGATGAGCCCTGGGGCCCGGCCGAGGTGTGGTGGCGGCTGCGGCGGCTCGCCCTTGTGTCCTGGTGTCTGGCTCAGGCCGCCCATGTTGGCCAGCAGCGTGGAATAGGCCTCCAGCTGGGAGCGCTGGGATGGAGTGGTAGCCCCTGCAGCGGAGGCCACGGCACTGGTGACTGGGTTGGCCGAGGGCGAGATCAGCTGTGAGGGGATGAAGCCGGCATAGGGTCCACTATACTGGGAGGACCCGATGAACTGGAAGGTGTGAGGCAGGTGAGCATACTGCACGGGGGACACCGGGGTCCCTGACTGTGGGGGAGGGTACGCCGTGGGCAGTGTGGTGGCCGCTGGGACCGACCTGGGAGCACTGGGTGGCGAGTAGTCTAGCCCCGTGGACAGTGATTTGTGTAAACCTATTCCCTGCTGTAAACCAAGCTCCACCGAAGTCCCCGCGGGCCCGTGCCGGCCGCCCCCGTGGCCTCGGCCGCCCGGGTTGCTGGGGAGCCATGCCACACTCTCCGCCCGGTGGTTGTCGCTGGGCAGGACGGCGGCCTTCTCCTCGGAGGGCCGGCTGGTGGCGGGGATCTCGCGCTTCTTGGGTGGCAGGCATTCGTTGCTCCGCTCTTGGTTGGATTTCATTTTTCGCCGTCCCCCCTCCACGGTGGCTGTCTCACTGTCTGGCTGGCTCTGGTTTTAGTCTGATAAACGGAAAGTCACATTTGATTCCAGCAGGGGATCCAGGTGCTTCATGAGGAATCATCTCCCTGTGGGTGCACTCGGCCAACCGCAGCTCTGGATTCTGGAGGACAGGAGGCCAGGGATGGGAGAGAAGGAAGGACAGAGGGGAGGAGGGGAAGGAAATCAACAGATCAGCACCAGGAAGAGAGAGAGAGTAAAAAAAAAAAAACATCTTGGCAAGATTAAGACTAAGGCCCTGGAATTGACATGAATTCCAACAGCCGGATTACAGCCACAGCACGGAAGCAGGCGGCGCTGGCCCCACTGGCTGGGGGAGCGCAAAGATAAGCAGCAGTCAGAGCTCTTTTTCTTTTTCAGTCAGAACTCTAAAGCACGCACTTTTTTATGGAGTTAACCACTCTCCTATGACTTTCTCAACACTCTGTCTGCTCCCTTCTTCCCTTCCCTTAGAGAGCAGAGGCTGCATTTCTTGAATCCCCTTTTCAGAAATACTGGTTCCAGTCCTCACCTCTTCTTTACCTAGTGATAGGTCCAAAGAGCCCCCCTGGGAGAAAGACACCAGCTGGACCTGCTGCAGAGCCAAGCACTGGGAGGGGCAGGTGTGCTGAGAATGCCCTGTAGGATATTTCTGCATCCTCACCTGCCAAGGCTGAAACCCTGAAAAGTGGACCTAGCTCTGGGTCCACACTGGCTCTGCAATGAGCATTGTCACCATGCCTTAACACACACACACACACACACACACACACACACACACACCAGCTTAGCAGAGGTGGCCAAAATCTTGGTTTCTAGACATTTTGAAAGAATTCCTAGTACAGAAACTCATGTGGTATTAAAAAAGCTAAAAGACATCTGTGAGTTAAAAAAATTAACTTGAGTATAGTTTTAAATAAACCAAGCACCATAACAGGCTGGGTACATTGAAAGTTTCTTAAGATGAGTTCTGTGCCTGCTTCATCCCGGCTTTTCCTCTCTCCCCTTTCAAGGTGTCTCTGAATTCTCCCTTCTTGCCCTCCCCTCCATCTTCCCTTGGAAAGGGCTAGCTCACTGCTGACACTAGAGGTGGAATCCCCTTCAGACAAAGTAGAATTCTGCATTCAAACATGGCCAAGCAGCCAGTGAGCCCGGAGCCTGTCCTTACTGACATACATCTCAGTCGCTTAGTAACAAGTGAACCACTGTGTGGGCAAACCAGGGTCTACCTGGTGCGAAGCAGGACGTCAGTGGCTAACAAGCAGTGGAGGGGAATGGCCCTCATTCGTGGTGGCAGCCTCGGAGGTGAGCAGTGTCAAGTGCTGTGATCCTGAGAGCTGTGGGGTTGGACTTTGGGAATTGTGGGTCAAGTTTTGGCATTTCCTTTCTGAAGACCTTTTCTACATTAAGCTCTGATTTTCAAACAAATACAAAACAGCAGTCTTCCCATTTCACTCTTCTCCAAGCTGAAGCAAGGGTGAGAGCGCTCCTGGAAGCCTTGCCCTTTTCTCTCCTCTGTGCTCCACTCTACCACCCAATTCCAAATCTCTCCCATCTGGTTGATGACCCTCCACCCTGATTTGCTGCTCTTTGGGGCAATGACTTAATGGCTCTTGTCAATGTAGCTTCCGCATCAACAGGGTGAAATGACAAATGACACAGCAGAGTTCACCTCCTTCATGAATCTGACCAAGTACAGGAAGGCAGAGGTTTAGAAATTTGATGTCTCAACACTGAATAGGACTTTTCACCTGACAAGAGGGACTCTAAGACTGGATAGAAACAAAAAGTAAAAAGACCTGAAATGAACAGTTCTGTCCAAAGAGTCATTTACCCTCTCATCATAGGACTTTTTTTAAGTCCTACAAAACTTTGTTCTGTACAGCCCTCTCTAATAAAGAGCACAATACATAATTTACACCCAAGGTTGATGAAGTAATTATAAGGATAGAATGAGCATCAACCACGCCCCCCCCAAAAAAAACCAGAAATAAAACCCTGGACCCCTTTTGGCTGTCTGAAAAACAACAACTATGGCCATTTATCTTTGGGGTCCAAGAGTCACTCTTAAGCCAGGGGACTTGATAAGCCCCCACATCCTCATACCAACTATCAAGGAAGTTCATTTCTGAAATCTTCTTCAATATTCCACACGCCCCCTGCTGGTTCTGTAGGAGCACTGATCCCCCACCTGCATGATTTCATTAGAAATGCACACACAAGAATGATATCTCAGAATGTGGAATGAGAACATTTGCATATAGTAGGCCCAGCCAGTAAGAGAATAGGTTAATTAGCTCAAGGCAGCTCTAGGGAAGAAAAAGCTGTGGCATGAAAGTCCTTTCAAAGCCAAGCAAAATGTCAAACATATTCAGCAACAGGCCTATTAGCAATGCAAATGCAAAACTGCTCCTACAGGAGAATGCACAGTACACAAACTGGAAAACCCTTCTGAAGGTACTTTAGGAACCCAGCTTTCACAAATATGGAAAAGAACGCTGAGTTGGTTGTTGAAAGAGCAGGAGTTTGTCTGTGCTATTTAATTGAGAGGCAAGATGCTGGCTTTGTAGACCTAACCGCTAACTGGGCCGGGTTTCTGCTAATGGACAAAGGGAACCAATCAGCTTTGACACACAAATTCAGATTTATTCTTCTGAAAACTTACTCACTGATCTACAGCACCTTTTCTAGAGATTGCCAGTGACAAGTCAAGGATATCATGATCAACACAGAAGATGTGACCTGGTTCAAACTGATACCAACCCATTCACCTCCTAGGTTTATTTCTTTTTTAATTTAGTTTTTAAAAATTTATTTTTTAAAGAGAGAAGATCTCCGTATGCTGCAAGGCTGGCCCTAAACTCCTGAGCTTGAGCGATCCTGTCTGCCTCAGCCTCCTGATAGCCTCCACAGTTAGCCTTCTCCTAAACTTAAATTTAAATTTATGTACCAGCACAGCATGAAGGAAACAGGGCTCTGTAATTCAAGGTGGTGTGAGCTTTCTGTACATAGCCCACATCTTCCCCTGAGGGACACACGAGGTTAGGAATTGGATCTTGCAGTACTTTCAGCGAACCATCAGAGGGCGCCACAGTATGCCACCAGGTTCCTGGTATATGGGGTGGTTATTTGTGGGAGGAGAGAGGTAACTTCGTGCAGGTGGAAAACTTAAACAGGCAAACAACAAAGACAGCGACAGACAAGAAAAAAGAAAGAAGCAAAAAGGAGAATGGGATCTTGCTTCTAGGGACTCTTTCCAGTTGTACATAAATGGCCTCTCAGGGGCCCTGGACTTCACTTCTGGATGTACCTGAGGAAACACAAAAATTTCAAAGCACAGGGCCCTACACAATAACATCAATGCTGAGTCACCAGAAAGCCGCACCAGTGCATCACACTGTATCAACATTATTACTGCAATGGGGAAGGCAGAAGGGGAGTTAATAGAGGAATCAAGAGAAAAATTTTGAGATTCACTACTTATGGGATGGCCTGGTAAATCTCTGTTCTGCATATATTCACCTTAAGGATTTATAAGTCCATAAATGTAGCACCTACATTTTTGTATTTCTCTATAGGTATTTTAAAATGTCAAAGTGTGGTCTTCCGTCCAGCAATGCCACCAACCCTGGGAACTTGTTATAAATACAGAATCCCAGGTCCTACCCAGACCTACAGATTTAGAATCTGCATTTTAACAAAATCTCCTGAAGCTTCATATGCTTGGTAAAAATGTAAGAAACCTAGGTTTCAGATTAAATTTTTGACTTCTATATTCTTTTCTTTTTGGTACCAAGAATCAAACTCAGGACCTTGCGCTTGCCAGACAGGCGCTTGTGCCGCTGAGCTATATCCCCGGAAACTTCTACATTCTTAAGTCAACTTCTTTAGCTGCTTTTTAATGATATAGCACTATAAACCAAATGGGATGCTGTACATACACACAGCTGGTGGAGCCTTGTAGGTAGATGCCTAATATTTGGGGGAACCCCAGCTGTTTGCTTTGGGGGTCATTAACCTCAAAACAACTCGATGTAACTCTATGCCTCTTTTCTTGTGGTTCTTTCAAAAAGCATAGAGAAACATTTAAAGACACGTTTTATATTGGACCCAAGTGCTTCCAGGAAGAAAAATAAAATCTAATAAGGAAAGTCTCAGACTTATACCTTTGCTATAATGTAGTTTTTTAAAAAAACTTTTTTTTGCCACTATCATGGACCCAGACTGAGAAGTGGTAGGAGAACGAGATATTGCTGAGCTAGAGATGTGAGAATACACGCCCGCTGACTCCAAGTCCTGTAAATAACAACCAACTGCTCGGAATAGAAGATGCTCCTGCAGTTTGATACATCAAGTCCTAAAAATGCCTTCTAAGGCTGCAGAACGAACTGAATCGTTCTGCCCACACAGGCAATCCCAAGTTTCTCAGTCTGGGCAGACCCACGCCTGCCCAGTGAGTGTCTTGGCACAAATAAGAAACGCAGATGAGTGAGTTGTGCCAGGGCAGGTGGCTCCCTAACCTGCAAATCCAAAATGATCCCAAATCTGAAAGTCTGAGTGTTGACGGGATACCACAGGGGGAAAGCTGCACACGCAAGCTCCCATGACAGGTTGCAGTCTGAATGTGGTGTGGTAATAATATTGTAAAAAACGACCTCAAGCTATACATATACAGTGCGTATGACACTCAAATGATTTTTTTTTTTTTTTTTTTTTTTGTCTTTTTGAAGCAGAGTCTCACTATGCAGTTCAGGCTGGCCTTAAACTCACTTTGTAGCCCAGGGCTGGCCTCGACCTTGCAATGATCCTCCTGCTTCAGCCTCCCGAGTGCTGGGATTACGGTGTGTGCCACCATGCCCGGCTCCACAAATGAATTTTTAAGATGAATTTATACTTGAACTAGAACTTGAGTTCTATCCCCAAGCTATGTGCAAACATTCCAAAGCCCCCAAATACCCAGAATCCCAAAAGACACTCAAACTTGTCCTGGAAAAACTTTAGGAAGCTTCAGGAGACAAAACACCAGCTATAATGCAGATGTCACAAAGGCAAAGATTCTTAAAGTCAACTTCGTTTTCCAGTTTCACATTGCTTAAGTGGAAGATGTGTACCATACACTGCAGAAGACACTTTGTTTTGGTTAATCAGTCATTAAGAATAAGCCCAAACCTGACATCCTTAGGGTACCCAGAATGGAGAAAGCTGAGTCCCTTGACAGTCATAATTAGACACTTTCATGACTGATGATGGGACAAGCATTTTCCAAAGCACATGGATCTTATATTCTTTTTTCAAACAAATTCTTGGTTTCTAGGAGGCACAGTGGATTTTCATTGTCCAATGCTGCTGTGAAGCAAACAGCAGTCTCTTTTTAGTTCTCTCTTTTTAGTTCTATTCAACTTTTATTAGTATTTGGTTCTTGTATTTAGAGGTAACAGAAGGCTGGAAGGAATGCTTAATATGGAGCAATTAACATTCAAATATATCCTCAGAAGCTGGAAGTGATGGCCGAGAACCAAGAAAATTAAGATTAATGAGAATAAATATAAATGCCTGCCCCTAGTTTCAATAGCTCAATTAGCCGAGTAGTAGTGTTGGAGAGATCTGGCTTTAGAATGGTTTAAATGACAGTCCCTAGGAATTTTTTATTTGACTAAATACTCACTATGAACCAGCAGTTTGGTAGGATTCCTAACTGGCTGGAGTAATTATATGCTTCATTTAAAAACTACAATGTTCAGATTAAGGTAATAAATCCTGTAACCATTGATGGCACCAGTTAAGCTTAGTGAATAAGCTGTAGGGGAGGGACCCTGGTGAATGGGGTGTGTCCAGCGTAAAATGACCAGGTGATTCAAGGAGGCGGGTGAGAGCTGAGACAGTGGAGAGACTGTAGTCCAAGGAAGTGGCAGCATTAGAGAGCATCAGAATTGTTAAATATGGGCTGGGCTGTTATTAAGATGGGGTCCCTGTACCGGTGTTATGGTTTGTGTCTGCGTGTCCCCCAAATCCTCATGCACTCATGGGACAGGCTTCTAGATATTTAAGTGATCCATAGTCCAATGCTGGGATTATGGGTGTGAGTACTACACCTGCCCTGGGGTGGATAGTTTGCATATCTAAGGAAGGGAAAGAGGCTGCTTGCTGCCACTCCTCCCTTTTGCTCTGGTTGCTTTTGCTATCTCCTGCCACCATGAACTGTTGCCCTCTGCCATGTGCCACCCTGCACCACCCTGCCTTGGAGTCAGCCGAGTATGGACTAAAACCTCCACAGACTGTGAGCTAAATAAACCTTTCCTTCCTTAATTCTGGGTGTTAGGTATTTTGTCTCAGTAGTGAGAGAAAAGTAACCAAGACAGCCAGCTCAGGTTAACATAGATAGTCACAAGTAAGTGGCGGGGACCCTGCCCTGGTTGGGGACTTGAGCTACTTGCTCTACATTGTTTTCCCATTACAAGTATTTCAAAACTGTGACTCTATCCCATCCATGGCAAGGTAGCTTGCTAGTCAGCCTGGCCTCCTCTCACCTTTCCTTCTGACTGTGCCCTTGAAGGTCCTCAGGTGGCTTGCCCGGAGGGTTCCCAAAGAGGAAGGCCCAAAGGGGTAGTGGACAGGGACCCAGGACACTCAGCAGATGGGGTGCCTGTGCGACTCACCCCGCCATGCTTGGATTTCCACCTCAACTCGGCACCCCAGGACATGGGGTGCGATCTTGCTCTTGCTAGACGTGTGGTGAGAAGAGGCAAAGCAAGGAGCAGCAGCCAGCCGAAGTGCAGACAGGAGGTAGATACTCAATATCAATAGATGTGTACGCATATATTGCCATTTTTGGCATTAACAGGGTATGGGGTGGAATAAAAGACCTCCAAACATTATGCCCCCTCAAACCTATGACGGGACTTTACTTGGGATCAGGCTTTCTCTCTGCTAACGTGACAGGATCTCAAGAGGAGATCCTCCTGGATTATCCATGAGGGCTCTAACTTCAGCATTCATTGTCCTTATGAGAGAAAGGCGGGAAACACACCGAGGATAAGGCCTTGTGGAGCTGAAGATGGAGACAGAGACACAGAGACAGAGACACAGAGAGACCGGAGTGAAGCCAAGGATGGCCACAGCCACCAGGAGCTGAAAGAGGCACTGAAGGAGTCTCCCCAGAGCCAGTCCTCCTCAACACCTGAATTTTGAACTTGTAGCCTCCTGAAGTGTGAGAGAAGTTTCTAGTTTGAAGCTCCGTGGTGGTTTATTATAGAAGCCTGAGGAAAGCAAACTAGCAGTTCTACTTACTGATCATCTACTACATGGCAACAGCCTCATCAAACATCTCATGTACTCTTCCCAGCAAACCCAGGACGCCCGTACAGTGTTATCGTCTCTATTTTTCAGACAAGGACAGTGACGCTGGTGCAAGGTAGACCTGGATTTGGAAATCACTTTTTCATTCTACACAACCAAGTTAGAGGGTACACTGATGTACTGGGGTGCACTGTGGCAGAGCCATTTAGTGGCAAATGGTGCTTTTTCTTAAGTAGAAGAGAGACAGAATGCATAGGAATCGGTGGGGTTGGAGGTGTCCAGGGAATCTTTGAGCTGTTATCGAGCCTGACCAAGGACTGCGGCTGGCGTGGCACTCGGCATGGCGGGCTGGTGTGATTCAGGGAGAGAGGCCAGGCTGTTAGTGTTTTAAGGCCATGAGTTCAAGGCCACCCCAATGGCGGTCCAGGCCCCAGCAGAGCTGAGACAGCAGAGAGTGTGCCTCCACTTGGCAGGGCTGGAAAGTCCAGGGGACAAACACGCATTCCAAATAGCTCTCCCTCTCTAGGGTCATGAAGAGCAAGTTCAAGCCTTCAGCCCACGTGGGCTGCCCTCGGGCGGTGGCAGGGGTACAGCCCCAGTGGCCTTGCCAATGCTGGGGGCACTAGCCTCAGGAGCTGGGGTTTCAGAGGGGTGAGGAAGGCAGGAGAAGAGACCTTACTGTTTAGGTTCTGAGCACCATGAAAAAAAAATTTTTTTTTTGCCCTATACATTCGTAGATGGGGAAGAGAGCAATAAACACTAGTAAATTTAATGATTAAATTTTTAAATTCTGCCCAAATAGCACAGTTCCAATTTCCACCACAGTGACTCAGGGCAGCTCTGTGTGTGGGAGTCAGCCCTGGGATGTAGTAGGGGGCTCCATAGCAGGGCTGCGCGGGCCCTGGGAGCCCCTGCTCAGCAGGAGGCTGAACCGCCACTTCCCATGTCCCCACCTGGGGCTCTGTCCCTTGATGCTCCCTCTGAGCTCAGTGGAAATGGCCTTCCCCAGGCCTCAGGCAGAGCTCTCCTTAGACTCCTGGCTTCTGCCACCCCTGCTCCTCGCCTACAAGGTGACAGTGGGTGCTGGGGGTGTCTTCAGAGGGTCTCGCCACCCCCAGAAACACGAGGATGGCTGTGCCGTGTGCGGGGCTGCAGCTCAGGGGTCCATGCTGCGCGTGTACAAGCACAGGGGCTGGGTGCTGGCCAGGAGGGGACAGGCCAAGCCCGCGGCTGGGGCCTGTGATCCCTGGAAGCTGCTCGCGTGGAAACCGTGGCCCTGCATCTGTGTCGCCTGTGTCCTCTGGCAGCCTGCCACCGCTGGGATTCCTGGAAAGGCTCAAGATGGGAAAATAACCATCTGGAGCCAAACTGGTCCCCAGTGCACTGTCCAGCAGAGGTTGCGTTGGAGTTTTTAAGAAAAGCTGGAAATGCCTTTCTATCGAGACCTTTCCTGGTTCGGTATGTAAGCACTATCTCTCTGCGTTCAAGAGTCCTGTATATCACAGCAGCTTCCCATGGGCACCCCAGCTGCTGTTTATCTGCCCCTAGGGCTGCAGGCTGGAGACACCGACTCTGAGTGGGGGCTCTACAACTCACGACTTAGTGGTTTAGACTCTGGTCCAGAGTAGACTGTGTCAGGAGTGGGGAGTCCTTTCCATGGCCAGCCCTGGGGAAGCTGGAACAAGGTGAGGCAAAGAGCCCAGGCAGCACTGTTAGACTGGCACTGGGAAGATTCTGTTACTGCAGGAGTGGGTTCCCGATCAAAGGGCACATTGGGCCCCATCCCGCTCGCACATGCGTGTTCTCTGGCCCTTCTTCCTTCTACCGTTGTGATAGCATAGCAAGCAGGCTCTCGGCAGACGGAGCCTCTCCATCCTGGACTTCCCAGCCTCGTGAACTGGCAGCCAGATAAATTCCCGTTGCTGATCCATTAGCCAGTTTCGGGTATTTTGTTACGGTGGCACACATGGACTAAAACACCATGACACAGTATGATACGGGCCTCGTCCTGATACAAAGGCCCCTTGACCTGCTGTGACCCAGCCTCCCCAAGGTACCGCAGGTGTGACAAGTTACCAGTGCTCATTTTGTGTAGGCTGGAGTCACACTTTTCACACAAGTAACAACCAGGTTATGGCCATTTGAGCATAGAGACAAGAATATTGAGGCTTGGTGTGTCAATCACTTGTCTAAGATTATGGTTGATAAATGGCAGAAGTGCAATGAAAATCTTGTCCATCTGAATCAAAATCTTGAGTTACAGTGCTTGGATCAAATGGTGGTGTTATGGTTTGTGTCTAGATGTACCCCCAAAGCCTCATGCAGTCATGGGTTGGGTTTCTAGAGTTTGATTGATTCATGGACCAATGCTGGGATTATGGGCATGAGTTCTACACCCACCATGGGGCGGGTAGCCTGCATACACTATAAGGGAGGGAGAGAGGCTTGCTCTTTCTGCTCCTCCCATTTGTTCTTGCTGCTTCTGCTGTTTTTCGCTCCTATGAACTGTTGCCTTCTGCCATGTGCCACCCTGCCTTGCACCTAGCAGAGTATGGACTGAAACTTCCACAAACTGTGAGTTAAATAAACCTTTCCTTCCTTAATTTTGGGTGTCAGGCATTTTGTCTCGGGAACAAGGGTAAAGTAACTATGACAGAATTTGGTACCAGGAGTGGGGTCATTGCTGTGACTGTACCTGACCATGTGGTTCAAGAGCCTTTGGGAATGACTTGTGGGAAGAGTTTGGAAAGGTTCAGAGATGTCTCCTGAAACAGTAGAGCTGGAATGCCTCAGGCTGTTCTGTATGGGAGATTTTGGTCAGAACTCAGAAGACCAGAAGACTGATAAAAATCCTGCTGGTAAAGACTGGGCTTGGAGGTTTCTGCTGGGAAGGACTGCATTGGCTATTGGACTCCAGATGATGTGTGTTATGGCTTGGCAAAAAGTTTATGTGCATTTTGCTTGTATCTAGAGATTTTGCTTGAGGCTAAGATTAAGGGCAGTGGACTAATTAGTCTGGCAGAAGAAATTTCACGGCAGTCTAATGTTGGGGCAGTGGCATGACTATTGTTGGGGGCTCTTAGCCAAATTTCTGTTGCAAATCAAGAGCAAAGAGCCCAGCATGATGATTTAAAATGTTGAGTTTAGCCAGAAAAGTAGCTCTGGTAAAACTGTGGACTACAAACATAGAACTGAGAAGAATTGGACTGCTGAGAAGAACAGGAGAATATAAAACATGGCCTGAGGGCATCACAAGAAGCAGCAAGTCTCCCCCTTTTGCAGCCTCAAAATTGTAAAGGTGAAAGACTTTGCTTTGAGGAGAAAGCCATATAGCACTATGTTCCAGAATGGTGGCAGCCACTCCAAGTTCCAGAATGGTGGCAGTATAAAGAATTTGTTCCCCAGAATCAGGTTCAGAGTATTCATCAGTCCAGGCACTCGACCCCTACAACCAAGAAAGAAGAAAGCCTGGCTACTGTTCAAGCTGGCAGAGGACCTTGCATCATCCACGTGGCACTGGTTTTAGGCACATGAAGAATGCAAGAGCTCTTAGTTAAAGATGCTTCTACCATATTTAAGAAGAAGACCTGGGAGGCCTGGCAGTGTGCTCCTGAGACAGCAAAATGTGAAGCTAGGGGGGTGAAGCCAAAGGTGCAGTAGAGACCCTAGAAGTTTGGAGAAGACAGGCACATGGACTGTCTGAGGAAAGCTGCAAGGCCCAAGAGAGAAGCCATAGGAGCTACAACCACCAGAAGTGCCATAGAGGCAGAGCCACACGGAGCTCACAATTTGCCACAGATTGCCTCCAATGCTGCATGTGGAATTACAGGACTTAATGTTTGCCTTGCTGGATTTTGGACTTGCTTTGGCCCCATTCCTTTGTATCCCCCTGTTTTTACCTTTTGGAATGGTAATATTTATCTTATGCCATTGAATGTTGGAAGTGTTTAACTTTTCATTTGTACAGGGGCTCACAGCTAAGAGTTTGCCTTTTACCTCAGAGGAGACTTGGGACTTGGACTTTTCAGCAGTGCTGAAACTGTTAGGACTTTGGTAACTCTCAGAGATGGACTGAAATGCCTTTTTGTGGTGGTCCGGGGTGGAATGTTATGGTTTGTGTGTAGATCCCTCAAAGCCTCATGCAGTCATGGGGTAGGCTTCTAGAGTTTATGATTTATTCATGGTCCAATGCTGGGATTATGGGTGTGAGTGCTATACCTGCCCCAAGGTGGGTAGCCTCATACAATATAAGGAAGGGAACGAGCCTTGCTGTCTGCACTCCTCCCTTTTTGCTCTTGCTGCTTTTGCTGTTTTCCACCACCATGTTGTCCTCTGCCATGTGACATTCTACCTTGGAGCCAGCTGAGTATGCACTGAAACCTCCACAAACTGTGAGCAAAATAAACTTTTCTTCCTTAGTTCTAGGTGTCAGGTGTTTTGTTGGTGGGTTTGAAAAAAATATACAGTGAAACATTTGTTCTCACCCATCAGAGGTTTGGCTTTTGTCTTCTGCTATGTGCAGTGGTCACTAGGCCTCCAGGGAGCCTTGCCTCATAGGTGGACATCTGTCTGCTTGGAGGCTTTGGCCACTGGACATCTGACATTTGGATTTATGATGAGGCTTTGGGCCACATGGTCTCAATTCCAACCACCAAGAAACTAAGGACGAAAGGGATCTGCATGGTGTCAGGCAGCACTTGGGACTAAAGTTCAACCACGAGGGCCGAGTGCAGTTGAGCTACAGTGAAGACCCCAGGCACCAAGGCTTGGGCAAGTGTCTCTGAGTGGTTATACTTTGTGTACAAAGTCAAATGTCAGGGCCAGGAGGAGGTTACGTGGTTCCTAATTTCACCTGCACAGGAAAGCAGGAGCCCTGGGTGTATCCCCCTCCCAACCTCTGCCTTATGTCCCTCCTTCCTTGGCTGAGCATTCTGGGCCTATATAAGGCACAGCCCTCTGTGTAACAGCAGCCAGTGAACTCTGCCTGCCCCAAAGTAAAGTATCAAAATGGGGAGGAACCTCTTGAACTCCCAATTTTGTCAAAAGTGAGAGCAATCTTTTTTCTTGAGACGGGGTCTTGCTGTATAGTTCAGGCTGCCCCTGAACTAACTATATAGCCCAGGCTGGCCTCGAATTTACAGCAATCCCCCTACCTCAGCCTCCCGAGTGCTGAGATTATAGGCGTGCACCACCACACCTGGCTAAGAAGTGAGAACAGTCTTGAGGGAACTGTTCTAACTTTCTAATTAGAGTCAATAACTGCTTATAACTGGCAATGATTATCCACTTAAAAGAAATAGACCAGATAATAAAAGCAGCATAGTAAGTGAGGCCTATCAAGGTTCTGAGACAGGGCATAGGACAAGCCTTTGAACCTGGGCATCCCCTAACAGAGGCCAGGGGACAGGCAGATGGGTGGCACAGGCAGGGGCAGGCACATTCTCCTCAGTGTGATGGGGCCTGGGCCAGGGGACCACAGGGAAAGCCACCTGGTAGCTGGCGCTCAATGGCACACATATGGAAGAAGCGCTGGGTGGATCAGTTTTCAAGGCATAGCATCCAAAGTGCTGGCGCGATAGGACTGATCCACAGCTAACTTGCTGGTGTTGGAACCCTCTTGGTCCACTGAGTAGAAAGGACTTAGCCGGGCATCTGCCACAGTCACTGGATACCAAGCCTCCCAACAGACCAAAGGGAGGACTTGGCTCCAACCCTGGGCTCTCCAGCTCTTTGGGGACACACTTTCCCCAGGGCACAGGAAATGCTCACGTCTTGGCACTTCACTCATGTCCCTGTGGGTATAGTTTTACTGCTTAGTAACTACAGAGCCATATCCTCACTGAGAATAAGAAATCATCAGACTCACCTGGGATTCTTTTACAAACAAGACCAGTGTCCAGATCTGCCTCAGACCAGCAGATTTAGAACCCCTGGAGATGGACCACCACTGGCATTTAAAAATAAATGCACCCAAGGATTCTGAGGGCAGCAGGGTGAGAACTGCTAGTGTAAATGATCTGTAAGTCACATTTTAACTCTGCCATTCCTTAGCAGCATGTCTTGGTTATTTTAAGTCCAGCCTCTAATCCTTCCCTCCACCCCTGCCAATGGGAAAACAATGTTCTTGTCTCCTTTACCTGCACCTTAAAAATGAACTAAGTGTCCACAATAAGATACCGCTTCACACCCATTAGGATGGGCATTGTGTGAAACTGAAAGTAGATGCTCAAATAAATACTGTGTATCAGTGTTCAGAGCAGTGTGATTCACAGTAGCCAAACCAAAGGTTCGTCAACAGACTAATGGGTAAACAAAATGTGCAGTCATATCCTGGAATATTACTCAGACGCTTCCCTTACAGAAGACTGAAATTCTGACACATGGCAACACAGACAAACCCTGGAACACTATGCTAAGTGACAGGAACCACACTAAAAGAACAACATTTTATAATTCCACTTATAGGGGGCTCCTAGAAGTATCAGGTTCATAGAGACAGAGTAGGATACTGCTTATTAGTGGCTGGGGAGAGACCTGGGGGCGACGGGAGTTAATGGGCGCAGAATCTGTTTGGTATGATGGGTAAGTTCTTGAGATGGCTGTACAACAACCTGACAGTATTTAATGTCACCAACTGTATACATTTATCACAAATCATTATAACATTACATGTCATGAGTGAAAAATTTTGCAAACAAACCACACTTCTGGTTTAAACGACAGAGCACTTTACTCCCTCACTTCTGTGAGAATCAATCTGCATCCCGTGGCTGGAGTTCAGGGAATTTTTAAGCCAGAAAAACCACAGGCCTCCGTTACCCTCACAGAGGGGACTGTGAGCCACAGAAAGTGAAAAAGGATCTATTTCCTGCGGCCTCCAGCCCCGCCCCAACTCCATCAAGTCTTTGCTTGTTCCAGACCAAAAGTTGGCGGACAGCCCCAGGTTATGTCAAAGCCGCCCTCCTCATGGCACAGGAAACTGCGGAAGGAAACCTAGCTATTCCTGGCTTTGTGGACCACATAGCCCGTATCACACTACTCAACTCTGCTGCCGCAGCAGATAGGTCATACGGACTCAAATGTGCACGCTGCGGCCTGTGTCCTGTGCCTACCCACGGACCCACAACTACACTTGTATGCGCCCTTCAGAGTCAGGTGTCCCCTCTGCACATTCCACTCTGCCCCACCCCTGTTGCCTGCTTTCTCATTCAGTGGTTCTTGTGCTTGGACATGCATCAGAGACCCAGTTTTTGACCCCAGCTTTCAGAACTCTCCTTTGGTTCTCCCCCGGCTCAACGCCATGCTCCATGTGTCTGCTCTGCATAGCATCCTTCTTTATCCTGCGCATGCGCTGTTCAGCACCAATGGCTTTCACTACGCAGCTGGTTCCCAGCAGATTGAGTACGCCACCCCATCCGCCATGCCTTTGCCTATAGGAGGTTCTGACTGCATCTTCTTTCTCTGATCATTCTTAAAACCTCAGCAAAGCAATTCAACCACTGCCATCCTTGTTTTCACATCTTCCTCATTAGATTGTAAACTCCTGGACTGCGCGCACAGATTGGGTGCCAGAATCCCTTGGGATGCTGGCGATGTTGTCCCTTCTGTTTGCACACTGGTCTCATCCCGAGCCTGTCTACCGGTTCCTGCCTTCCTTCAAGACTGGTTCCTAGAAGGCGAAGCCTCTCGGGATTGTTTTCTGTGTTTTGAAAGTGATTGACTCAAAAGGCGAGATTGGGATAGAAGGGAATAAAACACTGCATTTGCAAAAACTCTGCGTTCAGAGGTTCTGTTTCTAACACTCTCATGTGAGGTTATTAACCCCTCACAAAGAAGCAGGCAAGAGACATCCTGTATTAGAAAGTACAAGCTCAGTATAAGGTCCTGCTAAAGACACGTGCTACACAGCAGGTCTCCGAATAGTCACATCCAATTATCCAACACTGTTCCCAGATTGTCCTATGATCCATCTCAAGGAAACACTTCAGTAATCTTTGGGTTTAGTGGGAGGAATAGGTGTTTACAAAGACAACAATTTTATTGAAACCAGCCTCAATCAAGTGTAAAAAGAACAGGAAGACCAGCTACCAAAAAAAAAAAAAAAAAAAAAAAATCAGCCAATATAAGCATTCTCTCTGAAATAAATGTTTGTTTTAAAATTACGGTTATGACTCACACCCTGTGAATGGGTGGCTGAGTTCTGACCCTTGGAAGATGAATGGTTCATTTTGAAAAGCCCCGCAAGTGAGAAACCTACTTTCTACCTCCATCGATTTCAGAGCGAGGGCGCAGAATGGAGCCCACGATGGCTCCGAGTCGCTTCCAATCACCAGCAAAATGAACAAAGGGATGACTCGCTACCTGCAGCTGTTTTCAATCAAAAGGCTGAAGTAATTACAGCGGCCGCTCCCTGAGCTCCCCTGCTGCCCAGCAAGAAGCCAGTGGACTGTTAAGGACACTGAATGAGCTACCAGAAACCTATAGCTTTCGGCTGCCACACCGTGCCTTCTCCATCCTGGCTGAGAGTGTCATTAACTTAATCAGATATTCATTCAACAATGACAAAAAAATTTACTCTCTCCCTGGATGAAGGGCTCTGCCCTCTGATCCAGGCACTCTGTCAAATCAACTGCATCTGGCAGGAGATATCGGGGCAGTTTTATTTTACATTCTTTATTTTTCAATTTAGGGTCTGGAAGGGACCCCTCCACAGTGAAATTCCTGGATGTGCAAGGAGAGGGAGATAGGGGTGGGCTAAGATCTAAAGAGAAGAAGTGTTTTGCTTACTCTGCATTCAGGATGGGCAGCGTTTGATTGATACTGGAGTTCTTACTGCTGGGTAAGGCGCATGTGGTTGGCTTATGGTGTCACATGAGATCTGTTGTAGGTTTCTAGCTTCTGGCTATTAGTGACTTTAGGAAAGCCATTCAACTTTCTAAGCTTTGATTTTTCTCTTGAAGTAACAGAGATAACATAATAAGCCCTTGCCTGTAAAGTGCTTATGGGAATTGCCAGGAACGAATCGGTGGCTGGCATGCGGGCAGGCATGTCACAAAAGTTCACC
This sequence comes from Chinchilla lanigera, assembly GCF_000276665.1. NCBI lineage: Eukaryota > Metazoa > Chordata > Mammalia > Rodentia > Chinchillidae > Chinchilla > Chinchilla lanigera. Next base: position 9,520,029 of record NW_004955483.1, on the reverse strand, counting down.
TCCGGTGATGATCCAATGTCACACACCAAGCTAGTACAGAACCTCCAATTTCAGTTGTGGCTGAGGAAAGAGACCTAGGATCTAAATGGTCTTAATCAGAATCCTAGTTCATTTCCTTGTCCCTCTGTGTCCTCATCTCTAAAGTGGGACTAGCACTAGTACTTGCTCCATGGGCTTGTGGTAAGTTCACCCATAAGAACTTCTTGGACCAGGGCTGACAGATAGCAAGATCCACACACATCGGCAGCTACTGTTGCCTTTCTCCTTCTTCCCTCCCTCCTTCACTGTGGTCCTATTTTCACTTGTATAAAAAAGTGCCCCCCCACCATCTTTCCAGGTTACTTCCTGCATCATGTGTAGCAGTCAGAGCCTGCAAAGATACTGCGTGGAACGGTCTCTAATCTCTAATTAGAAGGTGCCCTGCCTCACTTCCCTTAATGAGGCATCTCAAGTCTTACTAGTTCAGCAAGTTTACTAAGTCTCTGAAACTGTCTTCTTCTAGAAAATATTCCATGCAAATATGTTGATATATCTCCCCCCAAACTAGATTAAACTTTCTCTGCAGAACAGTTACATCTATACTGAAAAGTAAAATTTAAATGTGTTCTTGTTTTACATTTGAGTTTGCATTGTTTGTTGCTGATTCTTGTGGTATAAATAGAAACCTTTTGACTTATTTGAACACAGCAAACAGTAGAGTGTTTAGACACAATTACTGTTAAATATAGTCAATCCCTTTGTTCTTTACCGCTTTATCCATAACCTAACTAGACTAGGTACATAATAAAAACACAAGAAATGGCTGTTTTATTTAAGGCTCTCAAAGCAAATGCAAGATAATAAATAATGCTACCATGCAGACCCAGTAACTACAATCTACCTAGGCAATGCGATGTTCAATGGACAAATGCAAAGGCAAGTAAGTTAAGGTAGTGGCCTGATCACAACAAGGCTTGTTCTCATTCTTAGCACCGTGGCCTTGGAAGACATGTATTAGTCCCTTTTGTGTTACCATAATGAAATACCCGAGGCAAGACATTTTTGAAGAAAAGTAGACAATTTAGCTCATAAGTAGGCATGCTGTAAGTCCAAGGTCAGACAGCTTGGTCTCTGGTGAAGACCTAATAGTAAATGGTGTCACGACAGTGGGGTGCATAAGAAGCCAGAGGGATTCAGCCCAGGGATAGATAGAAATTTTGAAAAAATTTTTTATTACACAGGGAATTGAACTCAGGGCCTTTGCACTGAGTTACATCCCCCCAATTTTTAAAAACATTTTTGAGACAAGGTCTCATCAAGTTGCTAAGTTGCCCAGGCTAAGCTTGAACTTCCTATCCTCCTACCTCAGCCTCCCAAAGTACACCCCAGGCTTTTCAACAACTCAGTCCAGGAGACCAGTACTCCCTGCTACAGGCCAGTGACCTAAGGACTTTCCCCAAGACACCACTTCTTAAAGGTCCAAGCCATCTTCCACCACCACCACCACCCTTGCCTCCAACATGGGAACCATTGAGGACAAAGCATACTCCAAGCACAGGGACATAGGCAGTCTCTCTCATCCTGTTCCCTCATCTGTAACCTGTAAATAACAATAATGTATTTTGAAAAGATTGCTGTGAGATGAAATAAGATGTTCATCAGAGAGTATAGCAACACACAGAGAATCCCAAGGTCTTCTTTCCTGAGCTTCACAGAGAATCCTAAGGTCTTCTTTCCTGAGCTTCAGACCCGTAGCGTGAGTGACTGCCCAGAATTTCCACTTGGATGCATCAAAGTCCCCTTATCAGCCCTCTCAAGGCATCACCTACTTGGCTCCACACCTATGCCAATGGCTTGCACCATTTCCCTGGCATTGCTTTGAGCTGTCACTGGACTCCTCTGGTCCTGTCAATCTTTCTTCAAAATGTCTCAAGTGAGCCCATTTTCTATGCACTACATTGGCTTTTCCCAGAGAGGTCTGGCTTTGTCCTCAGCTTTTAGGAGGTGACTGAAGCCATAGCCAAGAAGAGAGTCTTTTGGGGGTGGTGGGAGAGACTGAGTCACAGCAGGTCACTTACCTCGAGTCCCACTTTGCTCCCATTCAAATGAGATGATAAGATGTACTCTGGAGGGCCAGAGTGATGATTAAATGAGATGATGCATATTAAGCACTGAGCATAGTACCTGAGCACAGAGTACGCATTCAATAAACGCTAGTGAAAACTGCTTCTCATATTGAGTAGGAACTGTACAAATGCTCATTTCCCTTTTAACTGCATGATAAGAGAAGGTGAAGGAAATGGCCAGAATATTCTGTGAGAAATTTGCCAACATTTTTGGTCTTTTCATGATTGGCTGCCAAGTATTTCTATTTTTATTTTGAGTTTTGCTAGTATTCTTTTGCTTAGGAAACCATTTATGTTCCTGATTTTTTTTCCCCAGAAGTTCTGCTTCATTCTGGATTATGAAGGTTCAATATTTTTCCCTTAGAATGTAATTCTGACAGCTCAAAGGGAACAAGGCCTAATTTCAGAGTTTGAACTCATCTGCCAGATTCCAAATTCTAGGATGCAGTTACAGAAGCAGATACCCAGAGAAGTACTGAGGCTACTTCATTCTGGGTCTTCCACAGAGTTTACTTTTGGGCTGAGAAATGGGGGTGAAGGAGTTTATTTCCACATAGAAGATAATTTCTTAGAACAGATTAATTTGGCTTTTCCTAAAATATAAATGAGAGGAGGCTTCCATCCGAAAAAGATGTGAATGTTAGATATATAAATGTACTCTGTGAACATTTTACCTTGCCTGACACATTCTTATACTTTCATAAAGATATGTCTGAAGAATTAGAATTGTCTTCCTTTCAGTGGCTTTGTGCAATGTATGGCTTACCTCCATCAGGCTTTGGTTAGCCCATGGGGTGGTGGGTAGGATGATAAAAAGTGGTCATAAGGCAGTCTAAATCATTTGAGAACAAGCCCAACAAGGATGAGAAAGTGAACCCCTCATAAACGCACTCAGTAAGATATACAAAATGTAAGCTCCTGAGAACTTCCCAGCAAGTTTTCAACTAGGGCTACTACAGGGGCCAGCCCTGAAGGCTCAGGCCAGCCAGGAACAGCTAGGGATGTATTGTGCTTTAGATTGCTGGGTTCTGTCTTCTGCTTCACAGCTGATTTGAAATTTCCTGCAAGGACACATGCAGGACAATGTTTTAATGAATAGCACATACTTACAAGCTCCCTTACACTAACTGCCAGAATCACGCTGACAAGTAACCCACAGAACTGTGCTTCGTGGCCAACAAATTTTATGGAACACAAATAACCCCAAATAGCCAAAGTTATCTTGAGTGAAGGAACAAAACAGGAGCCATTGTACTACATTATTTCAAAACACACCACAAAGCTGTAGCAATGAAAACAGTATGGTTAAAAAAAAAAAAGAACAAAACCAAACCCAGCACGGTGTAAGTATAAAAACAGCTGCACAGAACAACAGAACCAAATAAGGACTCCAGAAATAAACCCACACATTCACAGCTGATTTCTGACAAAGGTGCAAAGAACATGCATTGTAGAAAGATGTCTTTTCAATTAATAGTGCTGGGAGAATTGGATATCCGTACGCAGAAGAATGAAACAAGACCCCTACCCCTCACCAGCTAAAAAGTAAATGAAAAATGGATTAAAGACTTAAATGTAAGACTTGAAACTCTGAAATTATTAGAAGAAAATGGCGGGGGGACACTTTAGGATATTGGATGGAGCAAGTATTTGGGGGGACAATACCCCAAAAGTACATAAAACATAAGTAAAACAAACAGAATTATATCAAATTAAAAAGTTTCTGTGGGGTTTTTATACTTTCATAAAGAGTATAACATGTACATAACATGTACATAAAGCCTCCTCTCATTTATATTTTAGGAAAAGCCAAAGTGCGTTTATGAGGGGATTTAGCTTAGGGGCACAAGCGCCTGCCTGGCAAATGCAAGGTCCTGAGTTTGAGTTCTGGAACAAAAAAAAAGCTTCTGTATAGCAAAGGAAGCAACAGGATGAACAGAAAGCCTAAAATATGACAGAATATATTTGTAATGTGTACACTTCACAAAAGGTTATTAAAAGCATATAAGGAACTCTAAAACCTCAATAGCAAAAAACAATTATTTAGAAATAGGCAATAAACTATTTCTCAAGAGAGGACATTCAAATGGCTATAGGTCCATTTAAAAATTCTGCATCTTTAAATTCGGTATCACTAATCAGCAGGGAATACAAATCAATAGCACAGTGACGTCACTTCCTCACAGCAAGCATCACTATTACCAAATAGACAAAAGATACCAAGTGCTGGTAAAGAGGTACAGAAAAGGGAGCTCTAGCACACCGTTGGTGGCAATGTAAATTAGTACAGCATTATGGAAAACAGTACGGATGTGCCTTGAGAAACTAAAAATAGAATAACCATGCTATCCAGCAACCACACTATTGAGTGTTTACTCAAAGGAAAAAAATCGGTATGACAAAGAGGCATCTGTGCTCCCTTGTTCATGGCAGCACTATTCATAATAGCCAAGAAATGGAAACAACCTAAGGTGCCTAGCAACTGATGAATGGGTACAGAAATGCGGTGGCCCAGTAGGATACTAGCCAGCCATACAAAGAACCAAGTCCTGTCATTTGCACCAATATGGACTGAACTGGAGATCATGATGTTAAGTGAAGTCAGTCAGGCACAGAAAGGTGAGCATCTCGTGATCACACTCATATGAAATCCTAAAAAGTCAAGGTCATAGAAGTTTAAAATAGAATGATGATTATCAGAGGCCAAGGAGAGAAGGAGGGAATGGGGCTGGGGAGAGGCTAACCAGGGAGCCCCAAGTTACAGTTACATAGGCACAATAAGTTCTGGAGCACCATTGTACAGTAGGGTGACTTAGATAACAATGTACTGTATGTTCCTCAGAGGCAAAAAAAGAAAAGGATTTGGGAAGTTCTCCACATAAAAGAATGATACATGTTTGAGGAGATATATATATTTAGCCTGACTTAAACATTGCACAATACATACATGTCCTAAAACATCACACGGTACCCGAATAACATGTACAGTGATTTTGTTTTTACTTATCAGTAAATTTTTTAACTAAATTTTTTTTAAATTTAATTTTTTTAAATTAAAAGTTTTTAAATAAATGTATCTTAAGGAAAATAAGTACACACATACAAGATTCAACACATAGTATGCAAATTGGTGAAAATCAAAATCCAGAAGAAAGCTTGAGGTCATCCACATTAACCCATGGAGAGCACAAAGAGCTGTCAGGAAGGAAGAAAGAACAGTAGTTTTCTAGAAGCCAAGTGAAGAAAGTATTTCAAGAGAATTATGAGCTGTCAGTTGATGCTGAGAGGTCTAACTCAAAGGTGGAGACTTACTTAACTTGGCAAGATAGAAGTCATCACTGATATCTTCCTTGAAAAGCAATGTTCTAGTGGAGGACTGACAACAAAAGCCTGAATCACATTCCAGAGTCCAGAAAGACCTAAAATGATGAGACTTTGGGTCACTTTTCTCAAATCTTCAAGAAACCCATGGTTCAAACATAGAAGAAAAAGATGGAGTTTTCATGATCTCTGTACAATGCTAGATTAAACTTAATGTAAGAAAAAGAAAATTATACAAAAGTCAGAGAATGGCTTAGTCTAGGAAAATAAAGAGAGTAAGATGATGACAATCATCACACTTCAAGGTCATAATTATGCAACAGTGCGTTAGAGTGAGGATTCCCTGCATTGATTATCAGAAATATCGTGACAATGTAAAAACACATTTTTTCTAGTTATCCAAGATTCTGCAGGTCTGGGCTGTCACCCAGGAATCTACACTTTAAAAACATAACTCCACTGATGCTTTGGATTGGCAGATACTTTGGGGGCTCGACCACACTAGACCCCTGCAGCTGAACCCTGGCAGCAGGTTAGAATCGCCTGGGGAGATGTTTTAAATTCTGCTGGTGAGGCTATATCCCAAACAAACTGTCTAGGTGGACGTGGGCATCAGCCACAGCAATGCATAGCCATGGCTGAGAATCAGTAGGTTCCTAAATTCTGAGGGAGGAACCCATTCATTCATGTGTTTCCTCTGCCCCCGGTACCCAGGTCAAGGCCTGTTAGAAAGCAGCCCCTCCATTAGAAAGCCAGGTTCACACTTTAGTTTTAAAGCTTAAAATGTCCCAACTATAGAAACACATAACACACACACACAGAGAGAAAGAGAGAGAGAAAGAGAGAGAGAGGGAGAGAAGAAACCCATCCATCTTCCCTTCTCCCTAGAAAGATGGTGAAAGATGTTCCACAAATGCCCGTAAAGCAGGGATAGAACCAAACCCTATATATGTTATGTTTTTCTCCCATATACACAAACCTATGGTAAAGTTTGCTTTGTAAATCAGGCAGAGATTAGGCAAAAAGTATATGATATGTACTGTCATAGAAGTTACTGAAAATGATGAATTGTTTATTTCTGGCATTTTCCATTTAATATTTTTGGACCAGAGCAGACTGTGGATAACTGAAACCTTACAAAGCAAAACAGAGTAGGAGAGGACAATTGCCCTGAGGGCAAGGCCAAGCTATGAATGTACTGAGCTTCAGTTCTATCTGTTGGCTTATGCAGAATTTGCATTTCTTAAACAATGCTTCCCCAGAAAAGAGAAACTATTTTTTTTTTTTTTCAAATAAAGATATCTAGAGGACAGTTTAATTTCCTCAGAGCTCTGTCAAGAGTGCCAAGTGCTTTGGGGTGCTTGTAGATCAAGAGGAAAGAGCAGCTGGTGTTCCATGTCCTGGGGGTTGGCACCCCAATTTGTGACAAGAAATAATGCTGACAAGACAACGATCCTCATAAATATCAGACCCGGGGTTCTCTGATGAGCAGGAAACCGCAGTCTAGATCAGAGCTCTCAGCTGCAGTCAGGAGCACAGGCAGCTCAGCTCCCTGTAACACAGCCGAGGACGTGGGTGCAGGCCCCGCCAGCTGGACTCCACAGTGCCCTGTAACACACACATTCGATCTTAGGGCACCCAAGTTTCCAAATCCTGCTGTATACAACTGTTCTCCTTTTTCTCCCTCTTTCAGTGGAGAGATATTTATTTGAATTATGAAGATCTCTACTATATCAGGTGAACAATTTAACTCTGGGATATATTCATTCCTTGAACTCAGCTGCAGGAAACAGAGAGAAGGTCCCAGTCATACCCCCTGGACTGACTCAGGCTTGCTTCAGTTTGCTGAGGGCAAAATTGGCCAACATGGGCTGCCACGGATGCCTCTGTACTTCTCACGTGACCCTGCACATCGCGTGCCCAAAATCGGGGGTGCTAAGTCATGGTAATTCAATTGTAGGGAAAGCTGCAGTGGCAGTGCACTGCCACCTTCCGTTTTCCTCAGCGCTAACACCTACTCTTAGTGACAGGTGACTCATCTGCTGCTTTTCCAAAGGGCTTTTCTAAGCTAAGACCCAAAAAAGAGCACCGTTACCCCTGACGGATGAGTGTGGTGGGGGAGGAGAATCCTCATGGATGGGACCGGTATGACTTTTTCTCCTCTGTGCCTTTTGTAGTAAGGACACTGTCCCACCCCTAACTGGCAACCTGGGATGTTCTCTCACTGTTTTCTTAATGATCTAAACCTCTGGCACCAACCACTACCTCTTAACGATAGCACACCTGGGCTCAGTGTGCCACTGGCTGGGTCCATGCCTTCCATGGGACAACTCTAGTTCCCTTCTCCAGGAGCTCAGAACTCATTAACACGCAGGAGGAGGTAGCTTAGTCACCTTGCCTTGAATGCTGCTTTTATTTACTAAGTACATGCAACTCAGCAAATGAAGCAATTGCCTGAAATTCCCATTTTGGGATACACGGGGAAACATCCAAGGACTGAGTTCCTCTCCTGCCTACAGTATGCAAGTTATACCCAGCACTCTTCAGACACAAACCTTAGCCACTAAATAACTGCATGGGCTCTGGGTTTTCCTACCTCTTCCCAGCTCATTCTATGACTTAGCAGGTTCAGAGTAAAAGTTTTTCCTGACCTAATTTGGCCTCAAGTGGGAAAAGATTCTCCTGCTCTCTTGCATGGCGTTTCAAAGCAAACGAGAAGTGAAACAGGGCTGTACTTAATTCCAGGCATAATCTCTTTGATGCTGGCAATGTTCAGGAAATAGAAACTGATTTTGCCCTTCCATGAATAAATTTTTCAGAATCTACAGTCAGGGCCAGAGTAATTGTTAGTATTTTCCCCATAGTCGGAAAAGAAGTACAGTAAATGACACTGTCAAAGTTTCTCATGTAAGCTGCCAAGAAAAGTATGAACTGTCCTGAAATTAAAGCATCATAAGGACAAATGAGATGATGCCGTGCCAGGAAGACTGCCTGAAATTCTTTAGGCGGCAGCACAGCACTTGTGCAGACCACCTTGGATTAAGTGATCTTTCAAATCCCAACATATGAACGGCATACAAAGACCAAGTTTGTCTCTTAAAAGTAGCTCAAAGACAGCAAGCTAATTTTCAAATAAGGCATTTGTGAGACAGTTGTGGCAAGATAAATCTTGAGCAAAGCTTTAATGGTAATTTCAAAAAGCTCTCCAAATTCTAGGTATCTAGGTGAGAACAGGAATCCTGGAAAAAACTGCTATGGAAGGATGTGGGCGACAGTAATATGGAGCGTAATATGGACAATAATGCAAGGTATAACATCTTTTTTTTAACCTTTTCACCAACATTCTTAAATGCTAGTTTCAGCCTGAGGCTAAGAAATCTATTTGGAATTCATGCAAATTACATAAAGGTTCCTCTTTATTTATAGATATTACCTGTATAAAATGCAGCTTCTCATTTTATAGGCGGTGAAACTGAGTCTCAGACAATGTGTAATGTTAAGGTCCTTACAGCTTTAAAATGTTTTAATTAAATGCACACTCAGGTCTGGAATTCACTCTTTTAAATTCTAAATGCACCATGCTTTCTACCATATGCCCTGGCTTCCTATGCAGGAGGAGGCTGCAGTCAAATCAGCTCACACTCTAGGAGTCTGGGCTCTGACAGCAAGGATGGACGAGAGGTATAAAGCACTAGCAAGGCTTAGGGAGGGACAGAAAAGTAAGCTGGGTTAAGCCACCAAGTACTGAAGCACTCAGGTGGGAATCAGGAGGGTACACTGTAATGAGACCAATGGACAGGATGCTACTGAGGAAGAGAGGAAGCTCCTGGAGCTTAGCACTCATTCAAGTTGATCAGGTGCTAAGACACACGCACAGCACTCTCCTCTGGGCAGATGGAGAACAAGGGAGGACAGTAGGTGCCCAGGAGAGAAGTTGAGAGAAGTCCTCGGTCTCCACTGACCATTAGAAGCACTGCTGAGTTTCTACAAGATTCTAACCCGGGACCTCAGTTGATGACCACCAGATTAAACTGTACGGCCACAAATGACTTCAGAGAGAGAAGTTCCACAGTCCTACTGTAAAGGAATGGAATTGACAGATTCCATGGTACCTTGAATGCGCTCCCAGCCCTGAGGTTCAACGTATACATTTGTACTACTGATTACATTGCATTTATACATGTCAACGGGAAATGATGTGTTTGCATTATGTATTCAGCATCTGAAAATCTCATTGTTGGGATTACCCTCGTTGGGCCTCTTGCATCATCAAACAAATGCTTGAATAAACATATGGGCTTTGTGCAAGTTCCCTGAGAGTCAGGGAACATGACTGTGTTTCAATTTAAGAGAATTAAACCTCTTAAAAAACACTGCTCATCTTGTTTACTCCCTCTTTAACTGGCTTTTAAGCCTAGAGCTCATTTGAGAAAGTCCATTAGCAAATCTCCACTTCTCTGGTGGTAACATACTTGGTAAGGAAGGAAATCCTGCACGGTAATGCGAATCACTGTTAGTACAATTTGCACACAAACCCATGGGTTCCAAATCCCTGGATTCAATCAGGCACTGATCAAAAAATTTTTAAAAAATAACTTGTGTCTGTCCTGAACATATACACAGTTATTGGTCATTGTGCCCTACACACTATAGTACACATACACACACTGCATTAGGTACTGAGAGTCACCTGGAGATGATAAAGTATATGAGGCGGGTGTGCATAGGTTCTTTGCAAATACTACACCATTTTTATAAGGAACTTGAGTATCTGAAGATGTTCATTACAGGAACCCATCTCCCAATTATACCATGCAATGAATGCAATGTGGCCCAAAAATTTGACATGTGAAGAAATTCCTCAGAGAACACACACACACACACACACACACACACACACACACAGCCCACTATTAAATCCATCTCAGTATATTACATCAGACCCTCCTGCTTGAATATACACTCAAGACTTATATTCTGGAAGAGCCTCATCCATTTGCAGAAGGACAAGAAAATGAATGTTTGGATTTAGAAAATGAGAACATCTTTACTTATTCTACATAAATTACTCCCCGGATTGAGGCGCATGTAGGTAACAGTTTTTTCAATATCACCCATTTTAAACATTTACTTACTTACCTGTTTCCTGTAATTTATCTTTTATTTTCCTCTTAAATTATTTATACTTTAGGAAATACATCTTTTGCAGAGGGCAAGGATTGACGTACTATGTACGTGTACCCACTTCCCGTGATGAATGTATTCACTGTATTGCAAATGTGTTAATGAAAAAAACATACATGTATTTCAGCTAATAAAAATGTTCAAGAGGTACTGTCTCCAGGACCCTATGCAAAGCAAGTAGTACAATACTGAACGACATTAAGCATCTGAAAAGCCAAAAGAATCTGTGTTTGCTGGTGGATGAGGGACATTTAATTCGTACCAAGAGGGAAACAGTGATTATCATAAAATCGAGAGTAACAAAGGGAGATAAGAGAAGGGGAACTGAACTTCGTGTTTCATTCACATTCTGTTTTGAAACAGAATTCAGAAAGGATACCACACCATTTGGTATTCATTATTTTGGTTTGTGCACATGGCTAATTATTCTTCCAGCATTTTAGATCTTTTTAAAACAAACATGTTTTGCACATGTACACCCACCTTTAAAAATATGTCTTTTATCCCCTTTTCCAAAGCCTTGAGAAAGAATTTGATGGGTTGTATTAGGGGAAGGAATCTGGAAATAGATGTAGCTTATAGGCTAAAAATGTAACTTGCCCCTAAAACTCGTATAAACAAATCAAAGAAAAGGACATTACAGCATTTGGGGTATAAACAAAATGCCTCTCAACTTAATTTGCACATTTCTAACATTCAGTAAATCTTAGTCCCAGAGATTACACTGGCTTCTCTATTCCCAAACTTCCCCTCCTATAGTCCCCTAGCTGTCCGTCAGTCTGCTCTCTGGTGTGAACACATCATATGAATCATTTGATTTTTCTGTGAGGCCACCTTGCATGAGGGTCTTGTGTTCCTAAAGGGACAACGTTTTTGTAGTCTCAGGAATCACTGACTAAGTTTTCTACCTTCTTCAGGTGTGTGCAGGCAGCCACAGGAAAACGCACTGTGATAGCACCCAACACAATGATCTGGAAGACTATCCATCCCTTCACCAGAATTGCCTGGTTTGACTTGGGGATGGCTTCAGGTTTTTGACACGTTGGCCAAGGGTGTTTCGTCACACATGTAGACCCTTCCGTAGTGGGGGCCTGTGTCACTGCTGAAACTTGTGTCACAGTATGGCAGAAGTCTGCCACACCGGAGGCCATTCTGGCCTCCTCTCACATTATCAGCTCGTGATGGTGGAGGACAGAGCAACAGCGCCTCCTCCTGGGCAGGTGGTCCTGGAGCTCAGTTCTGAGGCGCTGCTTCTAAAACTCTGCAGCTTTCTGCCCCTCACAGAGGCACTCATGCTAGCTTTGGGATGGCAGGAAAAAGAGGCACACTATCCATTCAGAGTGGGGAGGGTCCAGGGAAGTCACTGGGTGGCGGCTGGGTAGCACTGTGCTCACACACTCGTGTCCCCTCCTGGTCCATGTCATGCTCCCTCGCACCATGTCCCCTCTAGAGTGAAACGAGGGAGACATGTTACATGGCTCTTCCTGTGGGTGGCATCATGGAGACACTGGTGCCAGTTTTCTCAAAATGGAACACATTAGGCAGAGAAGCACTTGGAAGCCTATAATGTTGAGCTAAGTGTGCAGATTACTCTTGTCAGAATGGAAAAGCCTGCTCTTGCTGGTAGTATATGAGGTTCCTTCTCTCTCTCTCTCCCTCCCTCTCTCATGTATATACACACACACACACACAAACTCAAATATATACATATGCATATATATGTATGACTCAGTTTATACACAGGCTTAAATTATAGCATTTAATGTAATTTCTCACCCACTAATTTCCAAACCTACCTTCCTTCCTTCTTTTTTTTTTCTTTTTTGTCTTTTTGAGACAGGGTCTCACTCTGTAGTTCAGGCTGGTTTTGAACTCACTTTGTAGCCCACGCTGCCCTTGAACTCGCAATGATCCTCCTGCCTCATCCTCCTGAGTGCTGAGATTACAGGCATGCACCACCATGCCCGGCTAAAACCTTTATTGTCTGCTACACATTAAAAATAAGTAGTAGGGTGGCTGGGGATTTAGCTGAGCAGCACAGAGCCTACCTGGCAAATGTTAGGTCATGAGTTCAATTCCTGGTACTGGAAAACAAAACAAACAAACAAAAAAGTAGTAGGGAAAATAGCTAATCTGTATAAAACAACAACAAAAAAAAAAAAAAAAAAAGGAACTAACTAACCTAAAGAAAGTAGTTTTATTTTGGCTCACAATTTTGAGGGTTTAGTTCATAGATGTTTGGTCCTGTTACTCTTGGGCCTGGGGAGGGAGGGAGTAGTACACCATGGGGGGCGGGCTGGATACCTCATGGCTAGGACATGAGAGAGATAGAAGGGGCTGGGATCTCAGTATTCATTTCAAGGGCACCCTCTCAGTAACATAAAGACCTCCCCTTAGTCCCCACTTCTTAAAGGATCCAATACCTCTCAAAAGCAGCAAGCTAGGGAACAAGCCTCTAGCACATGGCCTTGGGGAGACATTTATCTAAACCACAGCACTGTTTACATAAGCACTCTTCTAGTTGCAATTACAGTACCTGATCAAATGAGATGACCCACAGCTACAAAAATAGAGCTCTACGACAGATATGTACAAAGCTCCTTTGTAACTTACCTCCTCCATTTCTATCCCTTATCATTCCCTTCTTTGCTCATATCCCTCTCCATGTTATTTTACCCTTACCTAACACAGGAAAGGGTAAATGTCCAAGTCAGTGGTGGGCCATTCAGTTTCAGAAATGTAGGTGGAGAGATGCAGAAAGGAGAATCTATCAACTTCTAGACCTGTACTCCCTAAGCTCAAGGATTAGGTCTTTTCTTTGCAAAGAGCCTGAATCACTCTGGATTGGTACACACTAAATCCTTGCTCTAGAGCTTATGTCTATAATATGCTAATGTCATATCCTATATGAATTTCTGAGTGCTTAGCATTTGCTGACTGGATTTTTATCGGTGCCTGTCCTACTGAAAGGCACAAAATCAGAGATCAATTCAAGGTTCTCCTAAGAGTAAATAAAGCGTGAAGTGGGACTCAAGCCATGGTTTAAATAAGCAAAAGCTGATGTTCTTTGACTTCTATCGATCTCTTTGGCAAGACTAACCACAGAAGGCCGAGTTTCCTTTAAGCACTGAATGGGTTCCCCTGGGGAGCTGTAAAGTGCACCAATAGGAAGGCTCTTACTTTCACCATTTAAAACTTGCTAGTTTTCAGTGTTTTTCATGCCCCTTGTTTTTCTCCCCTCGCCAGCTGTCTCTTCATTCCATTCTGGATTTGCTTGTTGGAACAACTTGGGGTGGTGGGTGGGGTTGGAGTGAGTTTGTAAGTGTTTCATCTCTGTTGGAGATAAGAGCTGACATGCTTTCATCAGCCAGCCCATTGAGAGATCACTGGCCCAGAGTCACTTGGTAAATACTGGGCCACAACACTGCTTGAAATCTTTTCATTAAGCAACTCTGCACTACAGTCCTGACCTGAAACTGCTGAGGGGTGGGGATGTCTCAGGGCATCCACGTTCTGCAGACTCCAGAAATGAAGTGTGGAGACAATGCTTTGCGGCAGGTCCCGGATGTTGTTGTCCAAGGTCAGAACCTCAAAGTGGCCAGTCGTGTAAGTTCATGGGCTTGAGTCAATGAAAGGTAGAACCCAAAGGATGTCTACAGACCCCCACTGTATTTTATTGATGCTAAACAGTGGCACCTGGGTAGTTGATAAAACTGAAGTCACAGCTCCACCTGGAGCCCCTCATTTGCATAAATTAACCATGAAAATTGAACTACCTGGATTAAATAAGTAGAGGGAGCCACTTTTTCAACATTTTCAGCCAATGTTCTAGACATTTTGAGATTGAAAAAATAAGGTATTGAAAAAATAACGTTTCTGCCTGCCACTCCAGCATATAAATGCCTTCAAATGCTAAGGTCCCAGGTTTTCAGCTCAACAGAAAGATGAGGTATGGAACTCAGTATGGCAGTTTCCCCCAAAAGACTAAAAATGGAACCACCATGTAGCCAGACCACTCTTTAATGTAGACCCAGAGGAATTAAAGTTAGCTTCCTATAGGGACAGCTACATATCCCATGTATTGTGGTACAATTCACACAGCAAAGACATGGAACCATGCAAGGGGCCCATCAATGGATGGATGGATAAACAAATTTTGGTACATACACACAATGGACTAGTAGTATTCAGCTATAAAGAGGAACAAAATTATGTCATTTGAACTAAAAGGATGGAACTGGAATATTGAGTGAAATAAGCCAGGGTCAGAAAGCCAAGTATCAAAATGTGGAGTCTAAAACAACAAAAACGAAAACCAAGATAACATAAAAGTGGAAGGGAGGTTATGGTTAGAAAAGAGGCAAAGAGTAAGGGGGAGGGAACTGTAAGGGAAAGTAATGGGGAGGTGATATGGTCAAAACATTATATGCATGTGTGAAAATGTTCCAATGAAGCCAAATATTTTACAGATATATTGCACACTAATAAAATGTTAAAAACAAAAATACGGCACATAAAAATATGAAGTGTAGGCATAAGCACAGATACCACACTGTTCACTAATGTAATTAACATTGCATAGGTAGATTAAACACCATTTTATCATTCTACATACATCTCAGGCACTGGGCACAATACCAGGTTGTGGGGTGAGGCATCCTCTGACCAGTGCCTCAGCTCCTTCAAGGAGCTTCTGGTTGACCCAGCGGAAGCCCAGGCTACAACATCCAGTGGGGTTGAGTTGCTCCTGTCTTCCTGGGCGAAGGTGCTAACCTAAAGCTGTACACGGGTAGCCTGAGGAACAAGGTGGGCCACCTCAACCCTAACTGTTAAAAAACTGTGGAGCAAGGAGACCAAAATGCAAATGGTTTTTTTTCTTCCTTCTGCTTTATATTGCAGAAATATCTCAATGATATTGGTGGACATAATGTCCCTAGGCCTTAGCCAGGTCTGTCAGAGCAAGATAATATACCATCACTAAACAGCAAACTTTTTTTAAAATGGGGTTTTGCTATGTTTCTCGGGCTGGCCTTGAACTTCTGGACTTAAATGATCCTCCTGCTTCAGCCTTCTCAGGGGGCGGGACTTGGGGCATATGCTGTCTCTCCCAAATCTCATTGAGTTTTGGGTTCTAGTTAATTTCTAGTACACACAACAATGAAAGAGTGAATTCAGACTGAAACTGTTCACAACAGTGTTTAGAGAGGGTGATGGGAATCCATTTGGGCCCAAATAACCTGTCATGGCCTCACCTTGAGCAATGACCTTCTCCTCCTCCTCTACTTTAAGGACCTCCTCCTGCACATTTGTAAAAGACAACATCTATCTCCATCTATACATGAATCATCTCTACTTATATACCTGCCTCTGATGGGTCTATCAGAGATCCCTATACACATTAATGTGAAAAAGACATTTTTCTCCTCCATACTTCTTTTGTTCTGTCTTTCAATTCATTCCAACCATTCTCAGCATCAGGGATTATGTTTTTTTTGTGGCTTCATCTTGGTTAGGCCTATAGCAATATTAAGAAACAATTTTAGCTGTCTACCCTTGACTCCCTAGGAGTTCTTGCTGATCCATGGCAAAGGGACCTTTATGACAAATTTCAGGACAGGCCTACTCATTAAAGGCAATGATGATTCTAGGACTGACTCCATCTTCTGACTGCTTGTCCTCCCGGAGGTGAGCTGGGTGCTGGCTGTTTCCTAGGAGACTGCATCATGTCACAGAATACCCCATTTATTCCCAATCTACCTCCCAGCTAAAATCTAGCTTGGCCACCCTATCAGCTGACCCCTTTATTATAATCAGGAGCAGAAAGAAATTTAAAATATAACAAAAGGGACTCTTGGATTTGGTGGTTTGATCAAGAATCTCAGAGACATTTAAAAATGTATACACACACACACACACATGCGCGCGCGCGCGCACACACACACTAAAATAGACCAAATCCTCCAAGCAGCCCACATGTACAAACATCCCAAACAGTTTTTGGCCCATAATAGAAAAGTCTTGATTTTAATTAGCTACTAAAACGAGGGACTTAAAAAAAATCAGGAATATGTGATTATCTTCTTTGTCATTTAAAAACAGTCTTACACACAGAATCCAAACCAGAGATTTGTGATTTTTCACGACTTTCTCCCTTAGTTATCCCAAGGGAACCTTGTTCCCCTACTCCACACCTTTCTGGACATACGGAGCCCTGCAGTGTAATACAACAGCGCTGCAGTTATGAGCAGCCTTTGTGACCCACAGTAACCTTAACAGGTGCACACCACTCTGATAGGATGTGCCTACAGCCCAGGTGCTATTAATCATATGATGCACTGGTCATGCGGGGGTAACGTGTTTGATACTGGGGGAGGCCAGAGGGGACAGGGGTGATTAGAGACTGCTGAGTTACCATGTTTTTTGCAGGAAGATTCCATTTCTGCACACACACACACAAACACAATTAACCAGAGGAGTTTAACCTGGGCCTGGAAACACAATCACAGGTCTGAGCCAAAAGCAGAGCCGGTAAAGACGCATAGTTTGAGTTGCCCGATTTGCACATCCTAAATACGTGTTGGGACTTGACTACATAGGGCACATCTTCCCAGAAGTATGGGACCATGCCTTTTTGAGCTCAAAATCAGTGCATAATTCTCAAGTACTGCAACATTCCTTTCTCTGGTTTTTTTTTTTTTTGGGGGGGGCGGTTTTCTGGTACCTGGAATCGAACTCACAACCTTGCACTTGCCACACAGGCACTGTGCTGCTGAGCTAAATCCCCAGCCCCCCCAAAACTAGAACTGCTTATTTATTTTTTTTGTTGTTCTTTTCCGGTACCAGGAATCGAACTCACGACCTTGTGCTTGCCAGGCAGGTGCTGTGCTGCTGAGCTAAATCCCCAGCCCAACATTCCTTTCTCTTAGAAGGAAATTCTAAAGAATTCTCATCCCCTTTAGAAGCAGAAACCATGATTATTTGATCTAGATGTGCTGCTCACCTAAAGGACTTGTAATTCCTCCTTGTATCCATGTGGCCTTGTGATTATGTGTGCTGAAACTAAATTCCAGTTGACAGAAACAAAAGTATGGTACATCACCACTTGTGAAGATCTTTGCAAAGGGGGCAAGATCCTTCTTCCTTTTTCCTTTCTGAAATGGACATGTAAGGGCTGGTGCTTAAGCAGCCATATTGTGCATATAATGGAGATAGGAGAACAGAGACAGAGGTCAGGCCCCTGAGCCTCTTTGGCGACTGCATCTTCACCCTGGTCTGCCCACCTCTCAACCCCTTTTATGTGAGGGGAAAAATAAATCTCTATTTTAGTATGTATGAGGTGTGATAAAAATATGGTGAATAATTTAAGAAATTTATTAGGATAAAAGTCATAGTGTCATTAATGCCCTCTAATACTTCCCTTGCTTTGAACACACTTAATCCATTCTTCTTGCTGCTTTCTGAAGCATTTCTACAAGTCCTTGTTTTTTTTTTATCTCGTTAGTTGTGCGGTCGTGGCTGCCTTGGTGTCCTGAATCAATTCAAAATGTTTACCTTTCATGGCCCTTTGACACTGGGGAAGAGCCAAAAGTCACATGGTGCCAGATCCAGTGACTAAGGTGGATGAGGACACACCTCAAACTGCAGTAAATTTTTTTAATTGATTTAGGACACCAAGGCAGCTGTGAAAAGATAACCATGGAAGAGAACTTCCAGAATTGTTTCAGAAAGTGGAAAGAATGACAGGGTATGTGTGCTCAGAGTGCGTAGGAGTCACAGCAATGTGTCTTTTACTGAGACAAACTTTTTCTTGAAACATTCATTGTACTGGTTGACCTCACCTCGGTATATATGCATCCTGCTGACACATGAATGAACCTAATCCTAACTGTTATTAGTAGACCTTAAAGGTCATAATAGACTTCATTTTATAGATAAGGACACTCATGATTAGAGATCAGCTTTGATAGATATCTCAACTGGGGAAGTTGTGTTGGTAAATTTATTACCCTTCTGTTTATTCTTTGAAAGATAGATGAAGGTTTTATTTTATATGCTTACTGGTATCTGCTAAATGAATACAAATTTGTATTTCACATTTCTGTGAATCTCTGAAGTCCTTCAATAGGCACATCTAATCCTAAATCACACAAATTGAAGGAATAAGCTATTAGATAGTAAAAACAGTAACAAACAGACTTGAGAATTCTCTTGCCTGCTACGTTCATTAGCTTCCACACGACTTCATCCTCATCTTAGTACATAAATCTATAAAACCACATTAATTTGCACTGATATTTTAGAAAGCACTGAATGGGGATTTTCAAATTTGGGCAGTGAGTCAGTATCTGGAATGTACTGGACTTCAGTATGTGTTCCAGATAATCAATGGACTGCCGCCATAAAACACACTCCTAGATGCTTTCACAGAACACTGAAACATGCACTGAAACTAATGGATATTACTAGACTGACAAAACTCACTTACAGACTCTAATTCATGAGGTAAAATAAATTAACTGTGTCCTCCTAGGACTCCACTGCACCTCCTCCCCACAATCTTCACTCACACCAATCTCTCCACTGCTACTAAACATAGAAGGAAACTTTCCTTCTCCATGTACAGTGAGTGCTGTGGTTTGGACCTTAAATGTCCCCCAAAGGCCTGTGTGTTGAAGCTTGGTCCTCAGCCTGTTGTGTTATTGGGTGGAGGTGGAGCTTAGCAGGAGGAAGTGAGGTCATTGGGGGGTGTGGCCTTGTTCTCTTTCTTTTAGCTTCCTGGCTGCAATGATGTGGGCAGCTTTGCTCTATCACATGCTCCAGTCACGATGTGCTGCCTCACTACAGGTTCAAAGTGATGGGGCCATTTGACCATGGACTGAAACCTCTGAAATTGTGAGCCAAAATAAATCTTTCCTCCTTTTAAATTGATATTTTCAGGTATTTTGTCACAGTGACAGAAAGCTAACACATGCAGTAACTTCATGTTATCTGCCTCATCTTCTAAAACTCCTCTGTTCTTGCTTCTAGTGTCTGAAATAAAAATGGTAGCAGAGGGATGGGTATTATATGGTTCCCCTTCTTCTATTCTACCTCCAGAAATACTTCTACCCACTGGAACAAACACACCCAATATTCAACATAGGTTCTTTCCTTCCTTCCCTGCCCATTATGGCCCAAGAGTTTGGAAGGGCAAAGTGCTCCCTTTCAAATAAAAGGGTTGAGCCCCAGAGTGCTAGTTCTGTACTCCATGATCCATTTTTAGTTCTTTAGTGAACATCATGGATAGGGTCAACCTCTAGCATTTACACATCCATGCCTTCCCTCCACTCTTGGAGATAAAGATATGCCAAAGGGTCCAAGGCCTTCACTACTCCCTGATCCCTCTGCTAATAGCCAACATCTGCTTAAATGCTAGTTTGCCTTAAAGGTAAACTCCCTTTCTCTGTTACAGTCCAGTGGGACTGAAGCCCTGACTTGAAACTATCTGTCTTGAAAAATGATTTTCTCTCTCAGCCACTGTGAAGGATGACTGCTGTGTATAATGGCCCTGAAATGCCAAAGGGGAGGCCAAGCAGTCACCTGTCCTGAGGTCTGGTGTTGTCCATTAGGAAGAGCAATACTGATCTAGCTGTGCTAGAGCAGGAGCCAGCAAGAGGTGGAGGATCCGGGTACAGAGACAGACTATCTGAATATTATCCATCTGCCTTTTTTGTTTTGTTTTGTGATACTGGGGATTGAATACAGGGCTTTCACACTTAGCTGTATTCCCAGCCCTGATTTTACCTTGTAGTTTTTAGACAGGATCTCACCGAGGTACTAAGTTGCTCAAATTGGGCTCAAACCTGCAACTCTCCTGCCTCAGCTTTCCACAGTGTCAGCATTATAGGTGTGCACCAACACAGCCAGCTCAGTCTGATTTTTTTTTAGCTGTAGGAAGAATGCCAGTAGGGGCGATAATGTAGTGACTGCCTTTCAGAGCTCAGCCGTATGTGTCACAATCTGATTTGCTCCTCCCAGAATTCTGCATGGGGAGAGGATCATGAATACCTTGGGGTTCAGAGGAAGGGACTGAAAAACATCAGGAGACCCAGACAGAGCCCAGTAGGGTTGTGCCCTTCCTTGGCCTTCAGATTGAGAGGAGCTGTTCTCTCCACATAACCCCCTACGCATATTTCGGAACTGTTTTCATTTGGGTCTACTATTTTTCTTCACTAGTAACAACCGAAGACCTGAGGGTACAGATGTGTTAAAGAGCAGAAGCCACTGAAACTGTTTCTCTTTGCTTTTATGAAGTTTCAGGAGAGAACAGAAGAAAAACAAAGCCATGTAATGAAAGGAACTGACAAGGGTGATCTTAAGAAAAGTTGGAGGAATTACAAGAAATAAACTTTTCCCCTAGGTGTCTGGGTTATCTTCAAAACTAGTACTGCTAATATAGAAGTAAAATACGGTTTCTGTCTGATATAAAATAAAATGTGCTCATACTTGGAATTATAGGAAACTTAAAAGTATAAAACTGCCCATAGTCTCATAAAACATAACCCTAGGTCATTGGTTGCAAACATCTGAGAGCTTTCAGTGGTACAAAGAGCCCTATGGTATGTGCGACGTAGGTTTGCCACCACTGCCCTAGGTGTCGTATTTATTTTATATCTATTTTTATTTATAATCCCAACAACCTGATATATCCACTGTTTATCCTCCTCCCCATGGTACTGCAGATTGAACCCAGGACCTTCACACTGAGATATATCTATAGTCCATTTCTTCTGACTTTGATATACATTATATATAATGTGTAAATATACATAAAATTCATTTTTCTCTTAAAGCTCACAAATATTTATGTCTTTATAAATCAGAATTTTAAGTATATAATTTGGAGTTTGGCTTTCACACTGCTACTAGACTGATTAGACACAATCAACTATTTTTTAAACCAGCCGGAGAAAGCGTAAGATAAAACTGGGGACACTGCACAGTGTCAAATCCAATAGCATTGGTGAGCGGTAAATAACTTTGACATACATGTGAATGGAACTCAATCTTAAATCAGTTAGCAAACGCCGATTGAGTCCTAAACAGCTTAAGCTACCCTAGAAGTGAGGCTGGGGAGGTGGTGGCGGGTAACACAGCGATCCTGCTGCTGCCGCCTGACATCTGAGAGCTGCAGAAGTGAGGGACCTGCAGAAAGTCCAGGGCAGAGGACTTTCTTTTGATGCTTTCACATCAAAACATCTCAGCAAAGCAAAAGAATGCTGTATATACCATGTTCTAAGAATAGCATTTAATTTATTTATAAGAAGCAACAATCTAATTGCTTTAAAAATAGCCAATTGCCTACAAATTTTGCTAGTTAAAAATGACCAGAATTGAAGACAGGAGGCAGAGGCAGGGGAAATGAGTAGAAAGAGAGAACGAAGATGTGTATGTATATGGATCCCATGACGAATATAATCATGATAGACTGCAAACAGGTACTAATAAAATTTTTAAAACATGAATATCTGCCCCAATACCTATAATACACTAAATATGAGCTACTCTGACATAAAAAATGATGTAATTACATTTTTTGGTTGTGTCTTTCTGTAATCAGATTGGACTTTCTCAGCATGTGAAGGAGTGATGATTTATTAAATTATACCATAAACTTATGATCTTCACAGGCATTAATATTTTAAATTAATAAAAGTCCCATTTCAGCTACCCAGGCAAGAAGACACATGCTAGCAAAAGATTTATAAGAAGCTGATGTGGTCTTAAAAAAAAGAAAACCGGTATTTGAAATAATGTTTTGTAAAGTTTTTTTTGAGACAAAGTCTTGCTCTGTCGTCCTGGTTGTAGTCACTTTGAACGTAGGCTGGCCTCAAACTCAAGGCAATCCTCCTGCGTCAGCCTTCCCAGTGGTGGGATTACAGAAGTGCACCCCCAAGGCCAGCTGAAATGAACTTAAGTGTTTTAGTTAATTGTCAAGTATCTAAAGAGGTACAGAAATTTACATTATTTCTTGGACTTTTGTTATGGTTGATACATTGTGTCAACTTGGGGAGTCTAGAGGTTTGGCTAAGTAACTCAGCAGGAAGGCAGGATACTTACTTTGTATATATCCTGAGCCTGT
>NW_004955483.1:9365967-9495078 GCF_000276665.1 Chinchilla lanigera | reverse complement strand
CTGTAAGCTAAATAAACCTTTCCTTCCTTCATTTTGGGCGTTGGGTATTTTGTCTCAGCAACGAGAGAAAAGTAACCAAGACAACTTCTTTCTTTCAAGTAATACTATAAACTACCTCTAATATAATACCTATGATTACATTCAGGGTAGACATATAGGCCAGTCATCTTTACATAATGTTTTTGATACACATTTTTCAAGTCTACCTCTTCTCTATAAAACTTAAAGGAACACTGGGGAAACAGGAAGATGAACATCTGTGTGAATTCCGGGAAGGAATCCTGCCCTGGTAGAAGTGGGGTGGGTGGATGGGTGCGTGCGTGTGTGTGTGTGTGTGTGTGCGCGCGTGCGCGTGTGCACACACGTGCGCGTGCACTCTTCTTAATGCCCCAGAGGGAGACCAGAGAGAAAGGGAAAAGCTAATGAAAAGCAGCCAATCCAGTATGAAGAAAAAGAAAATGACAAAACTGGTAGAGAACGGGCGAGAGACTCGCAGGTGTGATGGATGAATGCACTTGGAAGAAACTGCCAGCTGAACTGAGGCACAGAGATGCAGTACTGACCACTTTTGCTTCTTTACATGTTTAGTCCTATAAAGTGAATTTCACATGCAAACATCTGGTAGTAATTGTCACTTCTGAAATGCAAAGGGCCTGTCAATGCAATCAACTGACTTCTTTGTGGTAGTACTGAGTTTGGACACTTCACAATAGGACTGTAGGACAGTAGGGATGGGAATTTTATGTGGCAGAAAGACAACAAGGCAGGGGGACATGAGGCTGAAAAGAAGCTCAAATTGAAGCACAAGGTCCATACGGGTGCTCAGGTAGCTCCCCGGCTAAAGAGGGTCAGCGCGTGATCCAGTCCACACAGCCCGAGTTCCTCTCTGTTTAAGGCTCCATCTATCCCTTGATGTTTTCTAACTGTACGTTTATATTTATGAGGGCTCGATGATGCAGTTTTTCCTTATAAATGCTCTGGCCATGACCAATGATCTAGAATTCCTGGCTTGTACTTTTAGTTTCTCTATGTATAAGGATTTTTAATTACTTTTCTATCTGCTTCACAGATATGTTAATGTGTATGGCCAAAAGGCAATGATGAGCCATTTCCAAATGAAAGATAAACGGTATAGATCTTTTGATCTGCCCACCCATGGTTCTGGGCAAAGGAATTCAGCCCATTCCAGGACACGTGGCAGTTTCTCTTTATCTGGTAATCAGCTCACGCTCAGAACAGATCTGTTATTCTCTCCACTGCTGTATGAACTTTATAGCACTTTCCCCGTTGCTAGCAACTGCCTGGTTACAGATCTTTTATTTTCAGCAAAAGATTGATAAATTAGACATGTTACATGTAGAAAATATCGGTGATGCCTTGTAATGACCGTCTAAAAATGTAGCAACTGCTCAAAACCCAAATTCTTCAGCACCTGCTATATACTTAGAATCATACCTGAAGCTTTTAGGACAAGGGCAACAGAAAATAATAGTGCCCCTGTGAAAAGCCACTTACAATCCAGTTATTAAAAAATTAGTTCCGTAAGTTAAGAAAAATAGGAAAAGGAGCATATTCAGTTAAGTGCAAAATCGGAGAGTATGCTCAGTTAGCAAGCTGGATGGTTTATTAGAAACAAAAACAGCTTAATAACTTTTCTTACCATGAAACCATAGTTCAAGCCTGCTTAAACATCAAATCTGGCTTCCCACAACTGATTAACCTGAAAATGGTTTAGCACAACACTAATCCTTTAATTTACCAATCTATAAATGCCTTACATAACAAGTTCCACAGAGCCCTTTCTTAGATTCATGATGATGAGCCACGTCTACCACGCGACCCAGTGTTCATTTTAATGAGCACCTCTGGACCTTAATGAAATAGCTTAGGTCCAAGTGCGCATCAATTAAAGAAAAGATGCCTCGAAAGGTATAAATGGTGATGGATCATCCACGGCTGCTACCCCGGGTTACAGGGCTGTATGAGTGCCTGTGGGCTTGTGAGATCGGCCTAGTAAGTGCACCTCCAAATCAGTCTGCCAGACACAAAGCTAAGCTGGGGTCTTGCAGGAAAGGAGGAAAGGCCAGCACAGACACATTACGAGAATGCTGCTGAGGGAGAAGTGCCTCGAGCAGAGAAATACATCCGAGCAACAGGCAAAGTGTGACTGAAAAATGTCGCATGTAATTAAAAAAATTATAGTAAAAGACGCCTTGCTTTCAATTCCTCTCAATACCCTCCCCCTCACTTCAAACACACTTATCCTGCTGTTCTCGTCTTTTTTGGAAGCAGTTCTGTAAGTCCTCTTCCATGGGTGTCTTTAGTTGTACCAAAGTGGTTGCCTTGATGTCTTGAATCAGTTCAAAATGTTTACCTTTTTTTGGTTATTTTGACTTTGAGGAAGAAGCAGAGGTCACATAGTACCCGATTTGGTGAATAAGGTACATGAGGACACACCATCAGGGTTTTTCTGTTGTCGTTATTTGTTTTTATCTTTTTGAGACTGGGTTTCTCTATGTAGTTCAGGCTGGCCTTGAACTCACTTTGTAGACCAGGCTGGCCTCAAACTCCCAGCAATTCTCCTGTCTCAGCCTCCTGAGTGCTGGGATTATAGGCATGCGCCACCATGCGTGGCACACCATCATGTTTTTGCAATCCTGCCTTTCTGCTGGATGGTACTCAGCGACAGCGTTCAGTGTATTTTTGATCATACAATGTAAAGACACTCACAAAAGAGGACTTAGAAAGTGGCAAGAACAACAGGATATGTGTGTTCGAAGTAAGAGGGAGTATCTGGGGGGTTAGGCAACGTGTCTTTTACTGTTAGACATTTTTAAAAATTAAACATTCACAGTATTTTCTGACCATCCCTGTGTGATGCTCATGATGTAACCTGTATATGCTTTCTGATGTTTTGCCAAGGACAAGAGGAAGGCCTGGTGCTGCCTGAGCTCCTGACAATGTCTAATTTTGCGGCAGTACAAATAAAAATGGGCAACTGAGTCCTGCTAACTTCCTTTCTGAAGAACTCGGCGTGCATTGACAGAGAAAAAGACACTCTTCACACACACCCTGCAACTCTGATGCCGAGAATGAGATCTGTAACAGGGGGTAAAAGCGCCCACAGCTTGACCTCACTGACCGCCCTAAGCCACCTTCTAAACAAAACTCTCTCCTTTCCAAACATAAACAGTTAAAGCGGCCTGGCGGTGTAGCTTAGTGGCAGAATACATCTTAGCATGCGCAAGGCCCTGAGTTCCATTCTCAGCACTGCAAAAAAAATAAACAAACTTTAAGAAGTACAGCCCTGTTACTTAGAGTGCAAAGCAACTCTCTTCAGGAAAAGCGTCTCTGGGGAAACAGCTGTCAACAACGCTGCGATTCCCTGATGGCTTACAAATGTTGATGCATCTCCTACCCTCCCCACAAAATTACAAAAATCAGGAAGTTAAAATAATTCCTCCTTACTTGTTCTCTCACGCTGATGTTCTTAGCAGCTTCTAGGGATTTGGACAGAACGTATGATTGCATCCTGGAGCAGGCAGAAGGCTGCGTAGTACCGACTCCCTGTCATGTGTACATGGGAGCTGGCTTGATTTCATCTGTCACTAGGTTTGTATCTTTTCCTACCTGTTGCGTCCTCTGAAACGCACTTCCTGGCTCTCTCTAACCCCAGTTTAGCTGCCTTTGCCCACCTAAATTGCTTTGGGAATCAAGAGTCCAAGCCATTTGCTTTTGAAGGTGAACTTCCTGCAAAAGAAGGGCCCATGGCCACCGCACTGCCTTTTACTACAGTAACAGAGAAGACTGGGCAGGGGAGGTGAGTGCAGCCTGTGTGTTCACTTAGCTGTGGCTCCTCCACCAGAGCTGCCCTTCAGAAGCTGTGCCCTTTCATGCCAGCTGTGAACGCCAGGCACCTGTGGTCCCCACACCCACGGCCCTGCTGCCTCAGGGTATCACACGGCACACTTATTAATAAATTTTCTGCATGGTTACATAAGCCCACAAAAGAGGAAAATGTAAATGATTCAAGAAGATATTCTTCATGTGGTTCTCATGAAATCTTTAATATCTCAAGACTTAGGGAAGAGCCCTCCTGGCAAGATACAATCAATTTTCACGCTTCATTAGGAAAATAGTCCTTTCAGTAATGTTACGGAAACGGCTATAGGCCAAAGAGGGGAAAATTACACCCTGTACTGAACCAAACCTCGAGATACTTTGGACTAAATCCTTTCTTCATGCCTGAGGCAAATCTCAAACAAGAATAAATGCTTTCTTGGAGTTGGTGGAGGTTGTACTGTACTAGCCCGAGTACTCCCAGGATGATATCAATCTGGCAGAACTCACATTCAGTCAATCAGTTCAGGGATTTTTTTCTTCCCTTAGGGTACTGGGGATTGGACCCAAAGCCTGTGCACAGAGCTACAACCCCAGTCCATTTTTAGAATTTAGAAACAGGATCTTGCTAAGTTTCCCAGGCTGGGCTCAAATGTGTGATCCTTCTGCCTCAGCCTCCTAGAATGCTGGGATTATAGGCATCTACTACTCTGCCTGATAGTTTTCTTTCTTTTTTTTTAAATGAATTTGGATGGATTGTAGCTGAAACCAACAATCACCCCCAAAACATTGCAGATGAAATGAAGGAAGCACACTGGTATATGGAGGAGGGGAGGGGAAGAGAGAAAAAGATTCGAGACAGGGCACACACACAGTTTCTTTAAAGGCAAAAGCACATCATGCCAGCTTCCTAGCTTCCATTTAATTTAAAAACTATAGCTTTTTAAAGATACAGTTTCCCCAAATGAGAACCAAGTGTACAAAATTGTTTTAAGACACTATTTACATGTTTTCTGACATTTAAATAGTTGACAAACTCAATTTGCTGAAAAAGAAGTTGACACAAAATTACACTTTATGGTCTCAAAATACCTATTCTTAGAATTGTTCAAGTTAAAAGCATTGCCATTCTGCTGAAACATCTGCTCAAGGAAGTTAACATGACCTGGTGACACTCTCAAAGGGGACCGAGTGTCAAAGAGATACCTGCAGAGACCTAGCACTGTAGTTCTGAAATTGTTTAATTCATTTATTAGTTCACCTATAGATCCATAAATTTCCAGGATCCTCAAGAATCATACCACTAAATCCCCGCAGATTATAGGAATCAAACAAAAATAAATCATGTTTATAATCACAACTCATAAAGGGCAGATTAGTACTTTAGCCTGCTTTGGTTGGACGGGTTTCCCACGCACATACCCATCCACCCAAATTCTTATGTTGGATTCCCAAACTCCAGGTTGATAGTTTTTAAATTAAATGGAAACTAGGGGAAGCTGGCATGATGTGCTTTTGCCTTTAAAGGGTTAGCTCACGCAGGCGACAGGAGGTTCTGGGGGGTCGGCACTGACTGGGTTACAGCTTGCTCTCTAACAGCCTGGGGTTTTAGGGGACACAGATACCAAAAGGCCCACGGTAGCACACATAGACACACTCCTCTCGGGGTGGCAGACATCCAGGAGCAGAGAGGAAAACGCCTGTCTGTCTGCATGTTCCCACATAGCGTGCAGAGAGGGAGCCGCAGCTGGGAACACGACGGCACGGGGATCCCATCTGAGCTCAGTCTTGGAGACAAGCAGCCACCAACAACAGAGGGAGAGCATGGATCAACGGCGAGGCGTACGTGAAATAAGGACAGCGTGAGAGCACGCAGTGTGATGGGAATGGCAAGGAGTTACCTGGGGCTCCATCAGTTGCCGCACAGTAAGACAAAAGCATCACTGCACACAGCAGTGTGTACACAAGATGTGACAGGCAAGTTTAAACTCCATGTACCACCTTCGGCTTTCTCCGCAATGGGTAAGGTAATTGTGAACGCCGCAAGCCGCATAACAGCCATGCGGCTACGCTCTGCACCCCGATACTCCTTACTCTCACGCAGTGTGAACAGTAACTTGGGCCGCTCTGCCTCCCCAAGCTGGCATCATTCTTCAGCGCTCAGGTCAAGTTCCGATTGCTGCATAAGCATTACTTGTCTCCTTCTACCTAGAAACTCAGAACCTTTCTTGCCATTCCAGTCTGTTGGTCTGTCCTACCAATATTGTCTTGTGTCCTGCCACTAATGCACCTTAACTTTATACTTTATCACTTCCAAAGCACTGCCTTAGTTCATCATTCCTTTAATATCTCCCCAGTCATTCTTTAGGAGTAACAATGGGCCCTTTTTCCTGATCAGCAAACTGAGGCTCCAATCAATTAAAGAAAGTTCCCCAGGTTACAGAACATGTAACTCATGTGGCCCAGACTGGCACCCAGATCTACAGAGCTGATGAACAGCGCTCTTTCCATTGTAGCCCTGGGGCTGCTTTTTGACTTAGGAAATTGTCCCAATGACACCTGTTTTGAGTAAGTGTGTGTCTTATCTTTACAACTCAAGCTATCTGGAAGTACGGTTTATCATCAGGCCTATTGTGTTATGTTCTCCATGACGCTTCTGAGCCCTTCACTCGGTCACCAACCATATACTCAACACCTGGAAAGTGCTGGCTGGGCACTGAGCTACACATTAAGGAAACAGATAAATAAAACTCACTTGCGATCCCATGTCTTGTTGGGACACGGGCACATGCAGGGGTCACCACACACAGAAATGAATGATTCTGTAGAGTTATCAACAAGAAGCAGCAGGGAAGAGGAGGAGCAGCAGCACATGTAGAGAGCTTTCCTTGGGATGGATCTCAGGTTATAAACTCAATGCAGAAGGAAGGAAAACCAAGAAAGAAAGGTAGTGGGAAGCTTAGGTGGCCTGCATGGACCTTACATATCCGCCCGACAGGCTATGGAACAGTTCTGCCGCCCACGGCCATGCTTTGGTGTGGTTGGGGGAATCTCTTCAAAGCAGCCATCAATATGCTGGGTGGGTGTGTCTCTGCATTTGTTCAGGATGCAAAGTGTGTGTTCATTGCTGCCTCCTAACCTGCTACGATCTGCCCAGAAGATGTCAGAATCAATGCCCAAATAAGGTGCCAGGAACAACACCTCAGGTTCCCATTCTCAGAACACAGAGACCTTTAAGATTCATGCCTAGGGACAGAGACTCCACTGCCATCTGTCTACCAACATTTAAGCGAGAATCTACTATACACCAGGCCGACCAATTGTATAAAAAATTAAAGTTAATAATCCTTAAACATCATGGGCCTGTGGACACACTACCCTGGTCCATACTCCTTCAAAGGCTTGGTTACTTAGCACCTAATATCCCTGTGTTGGGGTTTGTGTCTGTGTTCATTTAGGGAGATAGGAAGGAATTGGTATCCATGTGATGTTTCCCTAAAGGCTTCTCTACCTGAAAATGCCAGACACACTTCGGATGTCAGATGTATTGTGGGGCTTGAGGAGGGGCTGACTGAGCCACGTGAGTGCTCTTAAGTGGGTGCAGAAGCCTGTCTGGATCATTGTCTCTCCTGCACACACACACATGCAAATGTTCACAGGCTTGGAGGCAATAAATAGCTCTTCGGAGAGTGTGAGATTACATCACATCCTCCAGAGGGCCCTGTTACCTAAAATCAATGCCCGCTTGACAATTTGCTCTCCAGAATTCTTCCACTCACTGGAAATCAAAGCTACTGGGCTCCCTTTGACCTCCTCCCAAACGATCACTTTGAGGGTATTGTTACGGGTCAAATTATGCTCCTCCAAATTTATATGTTAACATCTTCACTCTTTGCAGGGTTCAAGGTGACCTAACTTGGAAATAGGGCTGTTGCAGATATAATTGAGGTCATCCTGGAGCACAGAGGGCTCCTAATCTAGTGGATGTTCTTGCAAAAATGAGAAACTTGAACACAGACAAGTACCCAGGGAAAAGAACAGGTGAACTGGAGCGATGATCTCCAAGCCATGGGGCTACCGGAAGCTTAGAGAGACCTGGAGCAGGTCCCTCCCTAGCATCTGCAGAGAGAGGAGCATGGCCAATACCTTGATCTCAGACTTTCAACCCAAGGGAGCTGCTGCACATTAAGTTAGCATGGCTTAAGACACTGACTTTGTGGTATTTAACCTGGCAGTCCTGCAAACTGTTATAGGCATATGTAACGTGGCTTGAGTGTGAAGGAATGAATTCATCATTTAATGACTAGAATTGTTTTTGACATCATGATACTAACATTCAACTTCTTTAGGCATTCTGCTCACTCACCCAAACTAAAGCAGCCCTACTGTAAGGTAAAGACTGGGGCATTACAGAGTAACCTGAGTCTCTCTTCCAGAGTGATAACTTTACAGTCAAGTCTTCCACGCTGAGCAGGTCATACTCTCCACTACTTCCAGGTAGGTACCAAGCCTCCTGGAACTTTTGAGAAGTTCCCAGTGGCCATAAGTCATAGTGTGTCATTAAAATACTTAGTCTAGGAGCCAATTTCTATACTGATTTAAGTCTCTACACACAGATTTAAAACATGGAATAACAGAATAGAAGTCTATTAAAATAGATCAAAACATCCCAAATTTAGGCTCCACTAATTGGTAAGTGTGGCTATGAGTAATTTAATCCAGTGAGAAACTAAGAATTCTCTCAGAAGCTTTTGCTTTTTAGGAAACAGAATTAGGTTTCAAAAAATTAATAATGCAGAGAAGTTAAGGTTAAGGTAGGGTGAAGAGACAGGGTATTTAAACTATTCTAAAAATTCAAGACATTTCCAATGCACATTAATGTAAACAGAACTGGGAGAACGTCTATGTGGGAATACTTTGTCATTCTAGCTTAGTTCTACTTGAGCCCTTTTTCCATTAAATGCACTTATATTTCCTTTGAAACTATAACACTCAAGTCTTCACTTAATAGACGAAGCAGTAGAGCATGGTGCTCACAGTAAATACTCAATATATTTCATCCATTATTGATGATACTTAATATTGGATTTGTGCTCAAATTATCGATAATGTTGGATTTATGCTTAAATAAGTCACCATTTATGAAGACATAATTCTTGTGTATTCTGTTGCCCACACATACTTTCTTGTTTATGGTCTTTAGATCATTCTTTTAATTGCTTTGTCTGAACTATTTAACATCTAAACACCAGGAACAGAGCTAGTAATCCAGAGACAAAGATGGCTAACATGAGTCCCTTCTGCCCCAAATGGATGATGGGTGGAGCCCGTTTGACATAGGTTACTCCTTTGGCCAATCAAGTAAAGACCAATGTGCTGCTGCATAAGGAAAAGGTTAACTTGGTCACTGGGAAGGTTATGCATGTAATGCTAGGTGGTGTA
This sequence comes from Chinchilla lanigera, assembly GCF_000276665.1. NCBI lineage: Eukaryota > Metazoa > Chordata > Mammalia > Rodentia > Chinchillidae > Chinchilla > Chinchilla lanigera. Next base: position 9,485,796 of record NW_004955483.1, on the reverse strand, counting down.
CTTTGCTTTGGTGTCATGAACTTTGGTTAATCACATTATCATCCATCTAAAGAGAAAGTCTGGAACAACCCTACTAGTCTCTAAACAGAAAAGTAGCAAATGTAGCAAATTAGTCTCTAGCAGTGATATCCACTGGCCCTGCCAAGGTTATGTGGGATATGTGACTATGTCCTCTTACAAACTCCATTTTGTACATCCAGGTAAGTACCTCATTAGGTGCCTGATTGCAATTTATATAAAGATGGTTTGATGCCAGTTTGCTTGGCACAAGCCAATCTTTGCCCCGTCACCAAGTTATACCTATACTTCTTTCAATACATCTCCATGATGGTCACGGCTTTCAAAACACTATTCCCTCCATTGCTCAGGACATGGACCAAAGAAGAAACACAGTATTTGTGATTAAAGAAATACAATATGGGATGAGCCCCCGGAATACTTTCTAAAAATAGCACCTGGCCTTCTGGGGTGGGCATGACCATGAGCTATACCTTGAGCAAACGCATGGAATACGAGTGTGTGAGGTTTCTTCACATCCCTTCCATTTCTGTTCCTCCCAAGACTTCACCCATTTACTAAGTTTACACGGCTGTCTGCTCTTTCCCCAGTGTGTGAAACAGAAGGCCTGAAAGACACAGTTCCTCTTTTCAAAAAGTCTGGTGTCCCATGCGCAGAGACAATCAAGAGAACAGCGTAGAAATCATACATGATGAATTTTCTAGACATAAAAGCCAAGGTCAAGACCCTGGAGGTGAGAGCACTGTTGAGTTTTGACAGGAACACAGGAATTGCCATGTGAAACCAGGGAGAAACTAGCTGTGGTCAGAGAGGGAGCTTGTGCAAAGGCTTGCAGAGTCACAGAAGAGGACATGCCACATCCAGAGAGACCAGGTAAGGCCTGAAAGCCATGGAGGACCTCTGAAGGGTTAAGCAGGGACATTCTCATAGTAAGAAGGTCACCCTGGTGACAGAGTGGAGGAGAGGATGGACGGGACCAAGTTCTAGAGACAGGAAGAGAAGTCAGGCGACCTGGTGGTAGCATAGCACGTTCACTGCCCTGAGGTTTGGCCTCGCCCAGGGGCTATAGTGATGGCAAAGATAGGTGGACAGGAGGGTGTCCTGTGGCAGCATCACCACTGTGGTGACAGAAGGCGGGACGCAGGCACACAGAGGAGAGGAGCGTGGCTGCTGGCTGGGCCGTGCCGTTCACACAAAGACTGCAGGAAACATAACACCACAGCTTCTATCTAACTCATTGTTTCCCTTTCCACCCTGCCTCTCGGTCAGGGATGGCGAACCTGTTAGAGCTTTCAATGATAACAAACAGCCAGCTGTGGCATGTGTGCCATAGGTTCGCCACCACTGCTCTAAGACAAAGTTACACATATGAACTTGGTGTCAGAGCCCTCTACAGTCCCCTACACCCAGTAGGTACAGGAGATATGTGAGTGGATGTTCGACACACAAACATAACCTTCTCCATCTGATAACAAAGCATTTGCTGATTACAGGTGTGGCTCAATACTCGGCTGTTGGGAAAGAAGAGAAAGAGTTTGTAACATACTCAAAGAACGAGTGCAAACATCTGCCTGAGGATGTGCTCATCTCAAACACATTTCCCCTGCTGAGGCAGGGCTACAGGGTATCCATCCGATGATCACCACCAATCAGTCCTCTTGCTCAGGACAGAACCTCTGTCCTTTTATTCCCCCTTACTGTCCAACAAGGTAAGGATCCTGGGGTTCTCCAAGTGTAAGTGAGCTGCACCTTCCAAGTGCTGAAGCAGTAGTCGGCATACTGGGTTTAGTTCCTTTTTTTTTTTCCCCCTTTCTTTTTCTGCAAAGAAGGCACAGTTCAGCAATCTATGCAAACAACATTAAGGGACACTTGCTCCAGTAGGTTTCCATCAGTCCCTCCTCCCCGCTACTCTGCCCTTCCAGAGCTGACAGTATGTCAGCTGCTTGGAACGCACTTTCCACGAGTTCTCTGCACTGCTCCTGCCGCAGCTCCAGCTCAGAAGATTTCTGGGTAGTGCTGACAGTCTCTTAACCATGAAAAATGGGAGTTCAGGACCGGAGGGGGCGGAGAACATTTCAACATCCTTGCAAAGGCAGAAGATTGTTAGCACAGTTATGCTGAGAGCATAAGCATTTCCTTTCGGATCAGACTGCGTCCTCAACCTCGAACTTTTACATAAGAGACAGAGCGTGACAGCTGAGATAAAACACCACACACGTGGGAGGGGGACTGCGCTGCTCCGGGAAGTGGAGGGGCAAAGGGAGCTCCCTGAGCCGTTCTGACTTTTGTCAGGAACACAATGGGAGCAAACATGAAAGAAGTGAAGAAATGCATCTTAAGACCAAAAGAAGCACAGAAATGTAAAGACAGAGCAATTAATAGAACTCCTTAGGTTGATAGTCTGAATGCCTCTAAATATGAACAGAATACCACTCCTTCCTATCAGTTTTGCAGATGATATGTTCAGCTGTTCTTTGAAGAAAAGGACTCATGTTTAGTCATTATACCTTGAAGTATCTAATAGCACCTGTCATACGGCAAATGTGTAATAAACGCTGGTGGCCTAAATGAACACATCTGAAGCGTGGCACCAAGCAAGTCCCTAAATCACAGACAGATCAGGAAGATCGGGAGATCAGTGATGATCAGGAATCAGCATTCTACACTGACCTGCAGACCCCTACTCAAAGCATGAGCATCAAGATGAGACAGACCCAGAAGGCTGAGGCAGAAAGTCTGCAAGTTTAAACTCAGCTTGGGCAACTTACTGAGTTAGTGAGAACCTGTCTCCAAAAAAAAAAAAAAAAAAAAAAGGAATACTAAGGGCTGGAATGTAGCTCTGAGTCAAAGTCCTGGGTTCAATCTCTAATACTGGGGAAAAAAAAAAAAAAAAAGGAAAGAAAAAGTTGAAGCAGAAGCAAGGTAAAGCAGATCTCTCATCCTAATTAAATGCCTTTGGTCTCTACAGGGCCATTGAGCAGCCTGGCTATATTCCCTGATGGCAGCATCACACACATCTGGATGCTGGATGAAGCAGACACAGTAGACGGCTGCGAACCTCTTCCCTCTTGTGCCCAGGTGTAAGACTTCTCCACCGAGGTGGGAGAGGCAGCGCCTTGTACTGGGGTTCAGAAGTCACACACGCACTCTGCTTACAGTGGCTCTCAACCAAGGTGGCTATTACCCTCCCAGGGAGACCTGAACTGCTGCAGCAGGTCCGTGCTGGGTGGTTACAACAACTTAGAGACATTACTGGAATGAGAGGGCAAGGATGGACCAGGGGTGCCAGCTGAGTCATAAAGAGGAACTCATAGCTGAGTATTGTCATGACTGCTTCATTATGAAACACTGCAAGTTTAATGAAACACTCTCTAAAACAGATGGCACTGTCCTGGGGTTCTCCTCTATTTAATTATTTTCCCCATATAAAATATCTGAAGAGCACTGTCATAGGTCTTCTCTCTGAGCATGTCTGCAACAATATTAATAGCTAAAATGCAAAGTAGTTGCATATGTGTAACACATAATGAAAGCTCAGCCATCATGACAAATGTAGCTGCTATTACTCCATTTTTAAATGTTCAGGGGAGTAAACTTGACCAAAGAGAAAAAAGCAACTTATCCAAGCAATCTGCCATGCTGGAGGAGCTTCCGTGAGAATCCACTGTTCTCTGACTCCAAGCCCATAGGAGGTGTAGGGGGCAGTGAATCTTAGCATATTATTTTAGATAAAATAGTTTTGGTAAAAGCCTACATGGTGCCTTGGGAAGCCTCCCGCGACAGTGTAAGAGCTAATTCCCCAGATCAACGCTGACCAGGAATGTCTCCCCAAGATAAGGGGGCGCCTAGGCCTAGGTAACTCTCCATGACCCTGCCTGGGCAGTTCCATTTCCTGGCCCTAGGTAAACATTGTAACCATAAAGGAAATGTATGGTTGTCTAAAGGGGGACATATAGAACAGAGTACAGAGGGTATATATCATTGTGGTTGGGCTCATGACCCGAGCCTGACCCGGTTACACAGCACAAGGAAAACATGTGACCAGGGCTGCAACATTCCTTTCTGTTACCATGGAAACCAAAAATGTATATAACCTGGGAACAAAGACAGGTCCAGGCCCACTTCCCCGACTTGCAAGTCAGGATGACAGGTGACCTGTCTAAATTAAAACTTTGTCTGTTCTCTTTGGTCTCTTGTGGAATACAGCCCAAATTTTTGCCGTAACGGAGGAACCATTGAACAACCACTTTGGTGTACAGGAGGTGCAATATCCAAACCTACTCTGCCCAGGGGGGGCGCGACAATCTGAGGAGGTAGGCAGAGGGGATACCTAAGCACAGAACCTGCAGGAAGGTCCAGTGGGTCCCAGGTCCCTGCATCATGCCATCCCAGACTGGCCTGGAAGGAATTCCATCAGTAGCAACAGTGCACTGCTCGCTATGTACATTCGACTGCTTTCTTGCCAGGATCTCTGCTACCAAAATATAGAATGCTCCTGACAGCAATTCTTCTCAGAAAAGCACAGGAAATTCTGGGCAATGACTGAGGAGTAAGTGGTGGTTTCTTTGCGTAACACAGGATATCACATCCATTCCCAAGGCCGAAGACCATGCGGTGGGGTATTGAAATACGGATGCAGGAGAAGTTTTGCCACCTCTAATTAAATATATTAGATTTGGTCTAGTGTGTATCTTTTAAAGGAAGAAAGTTGCCATCTCAGTTGGGAATTTCACAAGTGACTGTGGCCAGCATTTTATGGTGGTGACAGGATTCAGTGAGATTCCAGAAAGCTGAGGCCCCAGGAGGCCAACAGTTCTAATCACAGCCTAGCAAGTAGAATGCCGCATGCCCTTCAGGAACTTGTTTTCACATTCTGTGCTTTTGCTTATAGAGCACTACACGTTTCTGAACCCAAGATTATCTGTACCCCAAAGCATCCACAGCTACTTGGGAGGGTTTACTGCAAAGATAAATGAAATAATGCTGTACATTTCAGTAAGCTCTAAATATATGATTGTATGAAATATATTATCATCATGACCTATTTTTTTTAAAAACAGAACATGAGAATCTTTACCCCACTTTGTTTATCCTGACCACCTTTACGTCTATTTACTTAATGTCCATCAATTATCCTTCTCTCCTCCTAAGCGTGTATCTGGATTTAAAAGATAACAACTCTTGGTAGCAAATACACACATTTCCAATTATGTGTATTTGCTTCTGCAGTTTCAGAAGCAATTAATGGAAGGACTCTACAGGGCAAGGCTTTTGTGCTGCATTTACTACAGACCTGCTGCCCAATTTCATCTGACTTCCTTCTACTTTAAGAGCCCTTAATTTTCTTGTCTCCTCTACCCTGGAAAAGCCCTGAGAGGGAGGCAGTAGCAGTCTTAGTTTCTATCTTTCCACTATGAGAACTACCTAGCAGATAATAAACTAGTGCGTGACACACCTTGTGCTCATTCTCCTTCTGGAAAAACAGAAAATACAGATGCCAAGAGCAGAGGATCAGTTGAAGGCACTAACTGGACACCCAGGAGTCCTACAGCTAACATGGTATCACATTCACTATATTTCAAATGGGGGAGACCAGCCCACAGAGCTCACAAGTTGGTGGCATGTTCATTGTGCTGCAACTAACAGCTCAGTCTGTTCTTTCTGAAAGCAGGTGTCACCAGCACCTGAGATTAACCCAGGCTCAGTACTAAGGAGGCCTGTGCATGCTCACCTTTTGTAAACACTCTCATTGACTCACTTCACTAAGCCATAAAAATAACTTCCTCACTGCAAGGTATGCATACAGATTATTCATCTGCCTACTTCTTTTCACATAGGGGGATAGTGAGGCTGGTTCACAGTGATATAGTGCACAGTGTGGTCACAGTATATGGTGATGTTTAAATTTTTTTAAGCATATTACAGTAAAAGATACATTCCCATGAATCCTCCTCAAACACTGCCCTCCCCCCAGCACTTATCCCATGTCCTTGCCACTTTCTGAAGCAGCTCTGGACCTTCTCTTTCATGAATGGTTCATGTGTTGAAAGCTTGGACCTCCGCTTAAAGCATTACTGGGAGACAGAGGAACCTTTAGGGGGCAGGGCCCATTGGAAATCACTGTGGGTATGGCCTTGAAGGGGAACTTGTGATTGTAGCCCCTCTGCATCTCTCTGATTCCTGGCCACATGAACGGATCTTCTCTGTGACATGCTCCTACCATGATACACTGTGCTGCCACAGGCCCAAAGCAGGAGGGACAAGTAACCATGGACCAAAACCTCTGAATCTATGAGCCAAAGTAAACCTTTCCTCCTTCTAAGTGGAGTTTTGCAGGTATTTTATCACAGTAAGGGAAAGCTGACAAGCACAGGTGGGAAGATTCCAGTTCTGACTCTACTCCATGGCTGCCTCTCAGACATAAAATACGTCTTGACATCCATCTCCCAGGAAGAATAGGAGAAAAACAAAATCATCCTGAAGGGAGTAAAAAACAAGGAAACACAATTCAGATGTAAATCACTCTGTCTTTCTTTTTAAAAGAAGTCTCTCTGTGATTTCCCTATACCACAGCAGGGTCCATAGCACCAAAGCCTTGGGCACTGTCTCCTTGGAAAATCCCAGGCACAGCTCCCCATCAGAATCATGTCCAAATCTTTTAGGAACCGCACATGATCACATATCCCCAACCTACTATGGAACTTGCGTTTCCTGGACCAGTGCATAGAAAGTGATTTTAAAAACAATTCCCTAGAGGAAGTCTGATCAATCAGGTTTGGAAAGCACTTTGAAAAATAATGGGTTTCTCTGTAACAGAATTAAAGGGTAGCTGTGATTTTATGAATTTGTTATCTGTTCCTTCTAGCAGAGGATATCAGCTTTAATGCAGGTTTTAAAACTCTAACACAGGAGTTCAGCTACCTCACTGGCAAGAAAGTTTTCAAGAAGCAAGCTGGCTTTGGAAGGTACTAAAAGGTTCTGGAAAAGGAATGTGCCCTATGATCCAGACCGAATTCTATGCATGGCAGGAGGGTGTGCATGGCATGGATGTCTCCAGTCCCTTTCACATGTTTTGCTTCTCTGCCCTCAAGGCCAGCAGCCCACAGAGAAGCCAGTGCTCTTCATGGCAGTCTGACGCATCTACCTTCCTCTGGTGCGCCTGGCGTCCCCTGTACCCGGAAGTTCAGGCACTGGCTCCTCAGTGGGAGGGATATGAAGGCAGAGGAGCAGAGCTGGGTGGCAGACAACTCTCTGATCCCTTAAAGGAAATATGGAATTCTTCCTAGAGGCAATCAAGATCATAGCAGATGCTTAGCCTGCCTGGTTGGCAGCAGAAATGGCCCTGGCCAGCAATCATCAATAAAGTCGCTGTCTTCTTCCCAGAGGGCTGTTGTCAGGCTGTTCAATTTGGGGGGAAATTCCAGGCTTGCCCACAGAGACACCGCACATGGGGAGGGTTGCTAAGAGCAAAGACAGAAGTCCATCTGCCGGTGGATGCTGGATGGGGCTGGCCTAGCAATCCTCTAGACCTGAGCTTAGTAGCCATTATAAATCAGATAAAGGCCAGCCATAAATCGTTCCTAAACTCGTCTCATTTTCTCCCCTCGGCTGAGAATCCTGAATACCTGATGTGCCATTAGTGGGCATTTTATGTTTACTGAATGGCTAGGCAGTTTTTCAACTCATTCTTTATTTCTCAAATCACAAGTCAGTGGCTCTCAAAGTGTGCTCCTGGAGCCAGCTGCATAATGATCACCTAGAAACCGGCCATGAATACAGATTCTCAGAGTCTCCCCGGTAATGCTCATGTGCTAGAAATCTGAGTGCACTATGATGGATGTCACATGGCTCCCCTTAACACCCAAAAGAAATAAGAACGATTTCTTTCAAAAGCTTGCAAAAACCTACGAACATTTTATCTGATTGAATTCATAAGCAAAATAAAACATAGTGACTTTTTTTTGCTTAATAAAGACTATTTTCTTACTCTACTAAAAGATCACCTTTTTTCTCCAATACAAAGCAGCATGATTTACAAATGATCAGGTGGCAGAATTGTGGTAGATTATTTTAAAATATGCAAGTCTACCACAGAATTATTTCCCTTCAAATGTGTCTACCAGCATGTATGACCGGCATGTCATGGGTTACGGCATTAATACATTCCCACCAGCTTTGCCCACGGATGGCACACGCGTGACTGTCCCATCGGGCAGTGTGTGACAGTCCGATCAGGTGGTAGGACACCATAGCCCTGTCGTGCTCACATTCAAAGTTCTATTCAGGAACGCAAATCAAAATGCACTATTTGGCATCTATAGGTGACTGCATTTTAAAATAAGCCTTTTCTCATTGTTTAAACAATCTACAACAAAGTGTCATACATTTTCAATGTGGAATTTGATTGTACAGCCATCCTTTTTCCTATTTAGGTATATATGCTCTCTTAATTTATGTGGGGCTCAAATATCATCAATCTATAAGCTTCTCTGATTTTCTTAGAGAACTTCTTTGAGATAAGCCTGAAGCATACCTAGGACTAAGTTGACAACTCTGAAATATTGATTTTTCTAGCTTTTAGACTTTAGTGCTTTTGATTATGAGGGCTATCGTCACAGTGCTGACCAGCCGTCAGGCACCCAGCACATTGCCTTGTGATTACAGAAGGAGGCACAGTCAGTGTGTGGGCACCTTTCCCAAGCATGTGTGTCATGGATGGGCTGGAGTGTTAACCCTTTGCTCCCAATATCCAAGTCTCCTAGGCCTTTCTGGAGAGCTAAAGGGAAAAAAATCATTATTTTTTTCTTGGGAATATTTTCTAGCATTTTTTCTTAATGATCAACAGAGAGACTAATAAAAGATTCTATGACATTTAGCTGTTTAAATCCCCATTATTTGAAAAAAGTTGAAATTACTTCAAAAACTACCCCCAATAGTTGGATCCATAAAGCATTTTTTCAAAGACCATTCTGTTAGTCAAAGGGAAATACTGTGGAGAATGGGAAACCAAGAGGAGGTAGCTTGTCCAAAACCCACAGACACAAAAACTCACTTAGGACTGCACTTGCGTGTGTGCTTGTTTTCTGGGATGGTCCCAAACTTGCTGAGTCATGGCACTACCCTGAACTTGCCGAGTCATGGTACTACAACTTTGTGCTTAAACACAGCCAAAGACACAGTGGCATGTTGGAGCCAGCCCATATGGGTCTGTGAGGACAGACTGTTGCATTTGAAAGCCAGGAACAAACACAACCATTATTAAAAATTAAAGTACATAAGTTTACAATTAAGTAAATTATAGTGAAAACTCATTGCTTCACCACTGTCTTACCACATTTTACTACTCTGTATCTGTCTGAGGTGCATTAGGTCTATTTGCATGGCCAAGACACTGCATCAGAGTGGGCTACCTGCATGTCTTTCTAAGCTCATGGTGGGTGATGTCACACTGGTCGCTCAAAACTGATCACAAGGAGATCAGTATTTACAGTGCAGAAATCAGCAATACCATGAATCAGAACCCCTGCTGACCCCAAATCAGGAGTTAAACATTCACCAGTCCACTATAGACATCCATCCCAGCTTTTGCTTAAGACAGTTAGGAGAGAACTGAAGGACTAGTCAACCTCCCATGACTACACACATAGGCACATTACATACCACCAAACTGAATGGCACTGAATCTTTACTACCAGAGGTGCCAATTAATCTATTACAGACCAATCTGCCCACCCTGATTCCTTTCCACCCCCATGCAGGAATTGCATCTATACTGCTGCAATGTCTAAGATAAATCCAACTGTAACACACTTCCATTTGAATACCTAAAGTGCCGCAGGTATGTGCATATATTTAGGAAATGCTTCTATTTTATAACTAAGTTATTCAAACCCAAGAGAAACACCTAAGGTATCTAATTTAAATTGACTTAGAAATGAGTGAATAAAGAAGCCATGATCTTGAGCTCAGTGGTAAAGCCAGGTACACGGTCAGTCCTGTATACCCACGGATACTGCATCTACACGGCCCACCCACATCCACAGATTCACTGAGATTGAAAGTATTTGGGAAAAAACCCAGTTACATCTGTACTAAAAATGTGCAGACTTTTCTTTCCCTAAGTACTACTGCATAACTATTATAGATAATTTTGATTGCATTAAGCATTAAGTAGTCTAGAGATGATTTAAAGTACTATATAGGAGGATGTGCCTTAGTTATATGCAAATGGTACTCCATTTTTCATAAGGGACTTGGCCATCCAAGGATTTTGGTATTCATGGGGGTCCTGGGGCCAATTCTGTTTATACTGAGGGATGACGGTAGCTGTGTGTGTAACTTACTTTATACATACACACTCTGTAAGGGGAAACACCAGTATATACATACATCTGTGTGCTCATACACATACCTACGCATATACATGCACACATGCATGAGTTTTGTGTCTGGTTTATTTCTCTCCTCCTCAGGAAGTTAAACAGCAAAAAAGAAAGAGAAAAAAAGCACCGTTGCCCTTTCTCGGATATGTACACATTTTCTCCTTGCAATATGTCTAAAGTGATTTTATGACTAAATCCTGGGAAAATGCGAAGAATGCTTGGCTAGATACAAGCCTTTCCAGGAAAAACACAACGCTGCTCATGAACTGTGGCACTTGGAGACGTCTTTTCAACATCATGTACATTTTTGTTTTAGCTGGAGACCGAGTCCTGTTTGGATCTAAGTTTTCTTTGGCTTTCAGAGAAAGTGTAACTGGTTGTAGGACGCGGGCTTGCCAGCTGCTCATCGGAGGAGCACAGTGAGGTGCTATTCTATGAAGCAGACCACGGCCCTAGACTCCAGCCAGGGTCAGAACCTTGAACTGTTTTCCCAACACATTAAGCAGAAATAACCACAACTGGCCAAACGTGAACCCATCTGTCCCCTTGTCGGGAGTTTTGAGACTGTCAGCTGACCGACCTTGCGGCTGGAAAGCTTTTCGGAGGCCCTTTACAGAAAGTTCAATGTAGCCGCAAATGGGTATGAGAAGTTTTTAGAGGTCACTGGTGAACTTCTAATTCTGTTATCCTGAGATTGGAGGATGGAGTTTCCATTTTATCTCAACTCTGGGGGTGTGCGATGATGACTTAAGATGAAGGTAGGCCACGTCGCCAATATTTTCTTGGAAAGAACCTTCCCTGCGAGTCCATGCAAACTGGTCACAAATGGGGGGTGACATGCAGGGCTGTGCAAGGACACTTTAAAGTGCTCAGGCAGTCAGATTAAAAGCACACACTTTCAGGATTTCTAAAGACAGAAACAGTGGAAAGAGTGGTGCATCCTTTTTTAAAATTTTCTTTTTAACTCCTTTGGCGCTGGAGATTGAACCTATGGCTTTTGTACGGAACTACATCCCAGTCCATTTTGCATTTTGAGGCGTGGTCTTGCTAAGACACTAAGTTGCTTAGGCAAGGTTTGCACTTGCAGTCCTTCTGCCTCAGCCACGAAAATGCAAAGATCACAGGCAGGCACCACCAGGCCCAGGTGGGCGGCACATTCTGAGCAGAAAGTTTCGTATCTTGTGTTTTTTAGTAGACATGAGGGGGAGGGCGTGAGGGTCTAACCCTGGTTCTCCGCTGGGGTAATGCTATTCCCTGAGGGATACTTGGCAATGTCTGCACAGTTCCAGGTGTCGTGGCTGTAAGGTTCTGCCCACATCTAGTTAGTAGGCAGAGGCCAGGGGCGCTGCAAAGCATCCACAGTGCATAGGACAGCAGCCACCCCCTGTCCATCTCCCTCCACGGCTACTTCTTCTGTCCTCATTCACAAATCGCTACTCTTCTGTCCACATGGCCATTTGCTCCTGTTTACTGCTGTAAGGGAACAGTTTCCAGGTCATCCTCTGTCACTGCAGATGTCCTAGGTGGTGGCATCTCTTCACCCTTGCCTCAATCATGGCATGCTTTGGGGACCACATGCATGGACACCTCACGCAAGAATTCCTGCTTCTGGGCCGAAGATGTAGCTCAGTGGCACAGCACCTGCCTGGCAAGTGCAAGGTCCCAAGTTTGATTCCTGGTACCAAAAAAATATTAATAATTCCTGTTTCCTTAACCTTTCCTACAGTAGTGGCAACAACCACTTCCCAACCCCAAACTTTCATTCATTCATCAAACATTTATGCCAGGTCCCTTTCAGATCTGACTTTGTCTAAAGATATTAAGAACTATAATAATGATATTATCCATGTTCTCTAAACATTCAGTGTATTGGGGGTGGAGTCTTTATTTTGGCAGAAGGAGCTTTAAGAATTACAATCCTAGAAAGGCTCAAAAAAGGACAGAGTCTATTTTTTGGCCATTTCTGTTGGCCAACACTATAACCTAGTAATTCGCACATGCTGGTTTGAGAACTGGAGCCAATCTGTGGAAACTAAGAAAAAGAAAGAACATAATCTGTCATGACAGTAAACATCTTTAATTTATCCTGAGATTATATTATTTTTACTCTAGAGATACTTAAATGTCCTTCCTTTTTTTCAAAAGATTAGGAATGTTATTTTAAGGTGTCCTTATATGAAAATACAGTTAACATGCATATGTCAGTTTCCCAAGAACTCTTTAAAAATCTCAGCCTTAAAATGTAGGAGGCTCCTCATTTCTACAGTGAAGGATCTTGCTGGGATTAGGGACGATCTGGTTGTAGCGGGGGTTAGACTTTCTTTGAAGTCACATTTGCCTGGCTCTTTAAATAAGACAGAAATCACTATTTGTGGGTGTGGCAGGAGTACTAGGAAGTGAACCCACGGCCTTTGCCATAAATTACACCCCAGCTCTTTTCTCTTTTGTGTTTTGTGACAGGCTTTTGCTAAGTTGCCCAGGCTGGGCTCAAGCTTGCAAATCCTCCTGCCTCAGCCTTCCAGAGTGCTGGGATCACTGGCATGCACCACCCTGCCAGGCTACTCATTGTTCTTAATAAAAATGGGGAGAACTGATGAAGGGCTCGGGTGCTGCCCTCCTTATTACACACTGCACGCCTACAGCGGCATTCCACAGCTGTCCTCTCTCATCCCTGGGTACCGCCAAAGGCAGGGCGGAAACCAGAGAAGCAGAATTTTGTACAGAAAGAAAAAGCCCTACGATCAGTGTGGACTTGTGATTGCTCTCCTTTTGCTGTCTTTGCCAAGTTCCCACACAAGCATGAAATGGGGGCAAAGAAAACTTGAGAATCACTAAGCCATCAGAATAATACATTGGTTAGCCAAACTGGAAGCTTTCTGCATTTATACTGTATTTTTGTGAACAGGGGTACTTTTTTGTCTCTCACCAGGCAAGTGATGAACGCTTTCTTTTTTTTCCAGCACTGAGGATTGAACCCAGTGCCTTTACATTGAGTTATATGCCCAACCCTTTTTAAGTTAATTTATTGCCTTCATTTTCAGAGAGGGTCTTACTTAGTTGCCCAGGCTGGGCGTGAACTCGCAATCCTCCTGCCTCAGCCTCCCAGAGCATTGGAATTATGGGTGTGAGCCTTGCTAAGGTTCTCCGGGCAGTTACTATCACCCCAAGTCCAGCAGCTGGACTTTGGAGTTTAACACAGGACCTCCCAGCATGAACGACTTATCACCCACAAGACTGCTTCTAACATATAACCTTGGTATTGTCACAAAACTCTTACAAGAGGAAATGGGAAAGCTATGGCCGTGACTTACTTCAGCTGGGGCCACTGAGATGGTCTAAAGTCAAAACATCAGCAAGAATCACCTCTGCATATTTTGCCCCGGTTAGGACGAGTGCCCCCTGGTGGAAATAGTTTGAATCTCAGGTTAAAGAGGAAATCAATCAATATTAATTCAAGAGTTCAGTTCCCAGTGGGTACAACAATTTATTATATTTAAGTACCTTTTTCTCCCTTTGGGTCCAACAGTTCTGACCCTGGGGTCCCTTGATTCTCTGATCTAGGGCTGCTGAGTTTTCTCAGACACCACATGGTTGAGGGAAATGAGTCTTCCATGTGGACAACTTTTGTCCCCCTACTAGTTCTACCACTTCCTGGTCACTTGATTCTCTAGAACCCAGAACATAGTATGCTCCATGCACCCATTACTTCCTGGTCCCCTTCCTTCTTATTCAGCAGTTGATGTCCTTTCCAATCAGGGACAGTCAGTAGAGATCAGCCAGGATGATTTTATGGCTCTTCTAACTTGTTTGAAAAAAAATGAGACAACTGGCTTATAGCAATTTTCCGGTTAATAACACACACACAGCCCACAAGCCAAGAACAACAGAAGAGGAGAGGCAGAGAGTACATGAAACATTACTGAGGAGGCCCTCCCCACTGAGCAGGAGCAGAGCCTCCGCGAGCAAGGCTGAGCTGGAGCAAATGACGCAAGCTGCTGCTCCCTTCCAGCAAGAGTCTTTTGGGGGCCCAGACCTCTCCTGTTCTCATTCACTCAGCATCCAGCTCCTGCTGACCTTGCGGGAAGAGCAGAGAGCATTTGATGTCAGGGGCAGGCCCCTCTGTGTGCGGGGCTATCGTCTCCCCCAGGCAGAAGCGGCCAGGACTAAGGCTGCGCAGTGTGAGGTGTGGCCACGAGGTCCCAGGCTACCCTGGAATCGGGCACGAGAAACATCTTTGTATCTCTTCACACTTAACCCCTCCTCTTTGGGAAAGTTGTGCCAACTCCAACAAGCTTTCTCTGGCCACCTAAATTTGTGGATGTAGAATTGTTTTAAAAATGAATTTTTTTTTTTTTTTTTTTTTTGCGGGGGGAGGTACCAGGAATTGAACTTATGACCCCGTGCTTGCCAGGCAAGCTCTGTGCCCCTGAGCTATATCCCTGGCAAACTCTGTTGAAATAGCGCTTTGGATTTTGAATGTCTTTTTGATTCTATACAGACATGCTTTGGCATCTACCAGGCATTGGATTTTGGATGCCCCGTGGGGGACAAAATTCACAGATCTAAGTCATGTTCACTTTCCTATTAACTTAAGAGTTATTTCTAGAGTTGTATTAGGTCTTTGTTGTTATTATTATTAAAGTCATACTAGGTGTTATTTGTAATACCTAATACAAACACTATATTACAGCTGTTATACTGCACTGTTTAGAGAAGAAAAAAGTCTACACATGTTCAGTTATTTCATAATTTCAATCAGTGCTTAGTTGAATTCGTGGATGTGGGACCCACAGAGAGCCCAAGAATATGGAGAGACAACTGCCTACGTGGATACAGATATGCACGTATGTATATGTTCAACATATCATACACAGATAATTCTGTGTGCACATACACATGTATACACAGAAAGACTGGGGCTCTAGCATGAATCACAACTCTGCTGGCTTCAAAACTCAGCAAAACAAGTCCAACCTTGGACACGCACTATGGTTCGCCCTCCTCTACCCCCGAGATGCTCCTAGTCTGAAGGAAGCACAGACTCCAGGAAAGACTGGTCTCAACCATGCAAGGCCACGCGTGACGTTTCTGGGCCCTGTGTGTGGTTCTCGAAGCAAGCATAAAGAAAATAAAATACTCTCTCTGCTACGGCTAAAGGAATTCTTCAGTTCATTTTTTAAAAAAGCTTCAAATAAGTGTGACAACATAGAGACACTGGAGGGAGCTCTAAACATCTAGCAACAGGGAAAAAGGCTGAAATTATGTAGCACTCGAAGACTGAATAGAGAAGTTACTACCCTTTTGGGATAATGTGGAGAGTTCTGGCTTTTCTGGTTAGTTGCTCATCTTTGTTATCGATCCATAGCAGCAGATAATTAATGATACCAATGTAAGGGTGTGCATGTGGGGTGCCCAGTGGACGAGCAAATAAAACCCACCCTTAACTTATGGCCTCTTAGCCAAACAAGGAGGCCAATTATTCTTGGCTCCCACACGACCTCTTCAAAGTATACCCTGGAAATCTTTTCTTGGAGAGCTCTTTTAAGCAGAGAGATTTAAGAGACAGGGAAAATAACAAAAGGATCAAACCAAGGAGACTCTTGTTCAAACTGGGCATGTTTTGTTTTTCTATTTTCCACTGTAAGATGCCTTGTCTTTTGGGAAGAATCTGTTCCCTGAGCTCACCTGTCTCCTCTGGAAGCCATCCACGAGGAGAGGGTCCCCAGCTTAAGTCTGTCCCGGGGTCCAGATGCCAAGCAGGCACAAGCAGCTCTGATCTGACAGGGCCTTGGGAGATGTTAGGTTTGCCACTTTTAGGGACATGGTCACTGTCAGCCTTCAGCTTCCCTTTAAAAGACCAGCTCACAGGGTCCTTGATTTGTATTGGAACTATGTCCCCAGCCCCTACGCCCCAGCCCACAAGCATAGTACACTCTCTCAGCAGGCAGTTGTCTGCATCACTTCCCGTGAGATGACAGTGGCCCTGCTTTAATGGCTCATCTTCCCGCTCTCCCTCCGGGTCTGACTGCACAGGAAGGGCTGTCCCACCCACAACCTCAAGTCTACTGCCTGATTTTCTGTTAATAATCACACACATGCTTATTTGTTTCTAGCCTGGAAAGTTTCCTTTATCTAGCAATATTTATCAAGCACCTAAAATATGAATGCCACTGTATGAGGCTTGGAGGGTGTCCTGGTGGTGCTAGCATAATTTCTCAGAGATGGGTCTTTTGGATTTGGGTCCCCTGGGATATCACACATGACCTGTCAACAAGTAGACACATTTCAGTACCTCACCTTGCCCTGCAGGACAGAGCTCCATACAGATGCTAAGTGTATTTGCATCAGTGCTCCTCCGCACACAGGACAAGATAAATCTGCCCTGGATTAGTAAGTATATCACGGGCACATAAAACATTATAGGCAACTTTTGGTTCAGGGCACGTCTCTTCTTTATGGAGGAGTCCATTTATGCCCTGTCAATAAAAGCCCAAAATCCCAGTTGCATGCCAAGCTGTAAACAACTATATGGTAAGATTAGAAACTCGTCTGTATTTGGAATTTTATGCTGGAACACCTTTGATTTTCTAGCCTAACTGCTCTCAATTCCATTTAACTGCTTCGCCAAAGTCCACTCTGAAGTCGTGCACCTGGTGATGGCAGTGATCTATGCTGTAATTCAAAGAGCACTCAGGGAGCCGGGCACAGAAAGAAAACTGACTAGTAATGTAGGAAGTAATAAAACAATCTTTATGAAAAGCATAGGTTTCATAAAATGTTAGTGCTAGAACGGAAGAGATCTCAGAAACGAACTACGCAAGCCCTGTTTGGCTGATGGGCCATCTGGGCATCCGGTTGCCATGGGCGACTAGAGGAGTCCTCCGCCCAACTCCTGTCTTCTGCTCTATCAGAGACGGCCTGCAGCACCCTGACCCTTCCTCTTGGCTAATATTTATGCACGCCATGTGTGAAGTACAGCTAATGTCCTTTATGGAACACGCATGAAATCAGTGGGTGAAGGAAGACATTAAATTTAATGGGAAGTGAAAGAAAAGTCAGCAAATGGGAAGAAGCACTCGATTTGGGGGCTGGGAAGAGGGGCTGTGCTTGGGTGCTCAGGGCAGCATTCTCTCTATCCCCAAGGCTTCCTGAAATGACTGGGAACTGTTACATGCGAAGGAGCTCTTCCCACATGGAGTTCATTTTTGGAACGGTAGACTATAAATGCATTAGAAATATACCTGTATGTTTTGTTTTGCTTTCAAGGAAGATTCAGCGATTTGTTCAATGTGATGTCTCAAAACAACCCCTTCTACAACTTTCCTTCATTAAATTAAAACAGTAAGAGGTGAAGTAAGTGGAATATTTGAAGGCAGGAGGAGGTAAGTAGAATTTTCGAGATTCCTTTTCTTTCTAAATTAATCATAACAAAGAGAACTTAAGTGAAACACTCTTTTCAAGAGCCTAAAGGAAAATTAAACCCATTTTGATTTATTCACAACCAACAATCCACTGGGTCATCTTTATTTCTGAGGTAAGGTGAAGATCAACTAACACAATCCTAACAAATATTTGGCAAGAGGGCCTGGGGATTTAGCTCACCAGCAAAGTGCCAGCCTGGCAAGTACAAGGTCGTGAGTTCGGTTCCCGGTACAGGAGAAAAACCAAAAAAAAAAAAAAAAAATTTGGCAAGGATATCTCTTGAAGGCACCGCAGGACGCTCTATTTCCCTAATTCCTGCACCTTGGAGTCAGACGTGTAAAAGTTCACAGGTGAAGGAGATGAGAGATCATCTCTGAGGATGCTGTAGCTCAGAGATAAAAACTGATGCTGCCCAAGATCACACAGGAAGGAGCAACAATGCCCATTCACTGGGCTTCGGTTTTAAACATCACATTGTGGGTCACCATCCTTATCCCAAAGTTTTAACTTCAGATTAGTGAAGCCAGTACATCATTAAAATGTTTTCCAAACAATGTTCTCCTCTAAGGCAATGCCTTTATGATCCAACATAATACGGATGAAGTGAGTGGGCTCCTGCTGTGTGAACCAACGCCCAGGTGGGCATTCAAATGACAGTGGCTCTTCTTCCCGTGGCACACTGAAATCCTTAAATGATGGCCTTCCCATGGTAGGTCTATGCTATGGACTATCTTTGGTACATGCTCCCCAAAAGTAGCTTTATCATCCTTTGGATGCTGAACATGGCTCATATATAATATCATGTTTGTTTATATCTTGGTTCAAATAGTGCTATAGTTTGGATCTTTAATGTCTCCTAAAGGTCCATGTGTTAAAGCCTTAGTCTCCAGGCTTGGTGGAAACTTCAAGAGATGGGGTGGGAAGGAAGTCTTAGGTGTCTGAGAGGGTGCCCTTGAAGGGGACATTAGGACCCAGTCCCCCTCCTTTCTCTGGGCACCATGAGGCAAGCACTCAAATTCTACTGTATACTCTTGCCAAGATACGTTGTCTTGCCACAGTCTAAAGGCCATGGAGGCTACCAGTAATGGCCTAAAACTTCTGAAGCTGATTCTTCAACCTTTTTAGTAGAACTCTGAGTAGAGGCAGTAAGAGGCACATGCTGAGAATGCTGAATGGAGGCAGAGTGGGGTCAGTAAAAAGGAATATGCTGTGGGGGGAGTGGGGTCATACACAACATGGGCCTCCTGTCATGTTTCATAGTGGCTTAAGAAAATTTCTTCCACTGAGGAGTTGGGGGACACATTTCCCTACTGTACTTGATAACAGAGTAAATGAGTAACCAATCATCAAGTCATGTTGTCACAGGATAGAAACAGGAGCTCAAGTGACATTCCAAAAGGGTGCCTGAGGGCCTGCGAAATCTGAGTTACTTAGTCTCTTTTAAATAAACTATAGTCATCGTAAACAACCACTTCAACAGGACCTGCTTTCACATTCCATCTCTCAAATTTCTAGAAGAATGAGGAATATGATGATATGGTAATAAAAGCTAGCAATTTACCTCTTATTCTCCAATAGCAGCTAAGTTCTTGATATGACTTTTGTCACTTAATTTTCAAAATAACCCTTATGATTTTGATGATAAGGAACATAAATGGGATTAAACAACTTGTGCAAATTCTCACAGCTAGAAAATCTGGTAGCTGAATTAGAACTTGAACCGAGCTGTGCCTAATTCTAAGATCCAGTTTCTACCTTGACACCCACAAGGGTATTTGGTACACAGTATGTGTTTAATAAATGCTGGTCACTAAATGAATAAACTGGCTAAGGTCCAAGGTGTGGCCCATCAGAAGGCACACATTGTGAGCTTCATTCTTCACCTAAATTGGTTAAATATAACTCAGTCATTTAACATAGTAGAAACAGTCATTATAATTGAACCATATCCTGGGATCGATATTTGCTGTTTGGGAATAAATGACTCTGACTCGCTGTGACATTTATTTTCTAAAACTAACTCAGCTCTGGCTCCAGCGTTTACTAATCAGCACAAGATGGCTACCCAGAGGAGGTGCTCCGTTCCACAGCATGGCCTCTGCTTTTGTTTTCCACACGAAACTCAGCAATAATCAAAGAAACATCGTAAAAGCATAGTGTGCTAGTCAGGTTTCCTGTGGCTGAGACACAATACTTGATACTCACAAGTTAAAAGAGGAGACTTTTAATGTAGCTCACAGTTTGAAGAAATGCGTTCTATTCTTGGCTGGCTCCAAGGTGGGAATGTCCTGGCAGAAGGGTGTGGCGGAAGGAGGCTGCTTTGTTCATGGCGACCAGGAACCTGAAAAGGGGAATGGCTCCAGAGAGCAAGGGGCAAGGGACCATATATAGTACCCAAGGCCCCGCCTCCAAGACCCACCCAGACAAACTCGGGAGCCTGCTCTACTCACCTGCTAAGGGTTTCTTAATGCAATGAGGTAATTGTAGTCATGAGCACATAGTTTTTCAATTTAGAATTTGACTTAGAGTTTATGTAATTTAAAAAGCCAGTTTGTACAAGCTGGAGACAGTTTTGAGGCTACGTGAACAGCTCTCAGACACAGAGTCGTCCACGCCCCTCCTTGCTCCTCCTCCTCACACGTGTTCTGTGGTTTGGAAAACAACTAGGTATATGAAGAGCCTGAAGTGAACAGAGGCGGCAGTCAGTGTAAGATCTGGGGGATCCTGCTTTCTGTGACCTGGGGCAAGTTGAAATCTCTTTCTACCTTTCTTGTTACAAGCAATTCTGAAATACTGTGACTCTGCTGTGCCCATAACTAATGTCTCATCCCTGAAGGAATTTATAATCTAGATGATGAGATATAATCAGTTTCCATAAGCCAATTAAAGAGCCAAGCAAATGCTGAGAAGCCCTGTCTGGGGGAGGACGGGAACCTGCAGTGACCTCTGAAGAACGTATCTGTTTACAGTACTGAGTTGAGCAGGGACTGTCCTCTGCCATGCTTGCATTGGGATTTCTCTCTAATCCCTCATTGGCTATCTCGGGCTTTTCTGATGTAGCAATATCTCGGCAACTGATTCAAGCAGCGATTTGTCTAAACCTGTGGAAAGATGCTTTTGCACTTTACACAACGATCAAATGCAAAAATCCAAATATATAAAACAGTGCAGTTCTTTTCATTGAATTATTTGTTTATTTTCTAATGTTACCATCATGTGCTTCCTTCAAATTATGAACCCCTAATGAAATACATGTCCATTAGAATCACATGTAAACAGTATTTGGGGAGCAAACAGAAGTTGCATCAGCCTCCTGCTTTTTGAATCGACCAATACTAAAGTTATAAAATCCTTCCCAGGGGCTGGGGTTTAGCTCAGCGGCAAAAGTGCCTGCCTGGCAAGCGCAAGGTCATGAGTTTGGTTCCCGGTACCGGAGAAAAACAAAAACAAAAAATAAATAAATAAAATCCTTCCCAAAGCAAAGGCTGAAGTATGTGCTCTTGTAGAAAGTGACATCATACACATAATCAAAAATAACTAATTTCCATATTTTATTGACTCTAGAGTACGGCTATCATTATTACATTACTTCATTATCAATATTAAAATATATCCAGTTAAATGTAATGATCTGTAACAAACAAGTACTATATGCAAAAATGGGAAGTATTTTATAGGTCGTACTCATTGGAAGTCCTTGACATGGCTGTGTTTTTGTTGTTATTTTTGTTTTGGAGGTAGGGTCTCACTATTTAGTTCAAATTGGCCTCAAACTGATGATCCTCCTGCCTCAGCCTCTCGAGTGCTGGGGTTATAAGTATGTACCACTATGCCTGGCTAATGATGTGGCTGATGCTGAAATCTACAGAAAGTTTGCTGAAGATTGCAGCAACATAATCTGGTATTTTCCAGATTCTTCTGGTTATCTTCTTAAAGGGTAAAATAAAAATCTTGCAGGCTGCAACAGGGTTGAGGATACTGAAGAATATGGACAGATAGGAAGGAATGAGAGCAGAGATACAGATCACTGATGAGGTTCAGAGATAATAAAATACCCATAACTGACCTGACTCACAGTGTGTAGGGAGGCAATGCGAATTTCAAAGTCCTGCTGAGGTGGACCTCCACATGCTTTCCTGAGACTGCCTAAGGGGGAAGCGATTTCTCCATCTGCTCAAGTTCAAAGTCTTCTGATCTATAAGATCTGACACTAATGTTTTCCTTGTGTTTAAGCTGTCCACATATACGTCTTACAGCCCTTTTCAAACTGTCTCTTCTTGAGGTTGATGTCAATGTCCTGATTCATGTCTTCACCTCCAGGTAGCTTGCTTGGGGGAAGCACTCAAGAAATACTAGTTGAATGCGTCACTAAGTGCAAGAAATGTATTATGGCGGTAAAAACGCTATTGGATCATGTCGGTGAATTCTGAGAGTGCATAAAATTCATCTGCGAGCAGATTAACAGAAATGTTGATTCCCTGAATTGTGAAGTATGGAAGACAACCTGCTAATAGCAGAGAACCGTCTAAAAGACTTCCCTTGCTACGCATGCTCCCAAGTGTTCAGCCCACAATTTGTACCTCAAAGCTCCAAAATAAGTAAGGTAGTTTGAAGTAAATCAGCTTTTAACAGTGGGCGACTATTAAGATGAACACCCTGCTCCAGGCACCTTCCTGTGAGTCCTTATCTCCCAAAGGGTTACTTACAACTGCACTGCAACCTTTAATGCCTTATGTGAGAGGCCCATCAATCAGACTGTAGACACCCCTCTCTCTGCTCCTATAGATCCTAAAAAAATGCCCTTTCCCAAAAAGCAAAACAATAAAACAGAAACCCACCCAGCAGCTAACCTAAACTCAAATATCCATACAGTTCTACTCATGATGACTGGCTCAATCTTTTGGCAATTTCCCTCACGGGGGCTCTCCATCTCCCGAGGACAGTGGGAGAAAATAGGTCCCAAAGTTACAAACTTCGGCACCTCACCAGGAGCTGTGAAATCTCCTGGGTCTCCCTCACCCACATCCTAAGAAATTTGAAGGCTGCGCAAAATCCACACGCAATTCAATACCATCAAAATAAAAGCCTTTTAACATATAAAGCTTAATCTTGAATTTCTTTGTCTCTTTGCCCCCCACGGAGTAGTACATTTCCAAATTCCCTAAAGGTCACGAGTTTGGCAGTGGAACAATGCATCCCCAGAGTGACTGCCTGGTGAGAGTTTGTTCTCCTCTCGGTTGTGCTCTGGGGCTGTCTCTCCTGGGTGCTGCAGATGTCACTGGAGAGGAGGAAAGCCTCCCTCCCGGGAGATGGAGCCTCACTGGGTTCCTGCCACCAGGTGCCGGGAGGCACAAAACCATACCTTTTTGCACAGAGGTGCTGCCCCTGGGGACGTGGGCAGGAAAGACCTGTGCTTCTCTAGTATTAGGGTAATGAAGTTCCTGTCTCTTCACAATAAGAAGAGTCACCCTGACCTCTGCCCAGATCACCTCACCCATGAAGGAAGGGGAAGGGGAGTAGCACTTGCCGAATACTTTATTTTAAGGTGACAATCATTACACTGCATGCTTAATCCTCATGCCACTCTGCAAAGCAGAAATGATCGCCACATATAAATGCAAACTGAAGCACACACAAAACCCAAATCCTTCCTCAGTGTGACAATGAGTACATTATGGATGCATGACTCAAATCCAGTCTGCCAAGTTCTCAAGTCCATGTCCTTACCACGTACACTGCCTTTCAAAAACAAAAGGTGGATTTTTAGGTGCAAACATAGCTTGTCTTATGAGGCTCTAGACCCATCTTTTCTGTTATAGACTTGGGTTTCAACCTGTGCCTTAATCTGAGTTTGAGCCTCTGGGATTGTGAGTTTATGTCTGGAACATGGAAAACCAATCCTTTCCAAAAGTACATCTAGCAGTGATGCTGCATGCAACAAATGTTTATAAATGGGTGAATGGATGTGACTCACTTGGTGAGAGAATAGATCAGTTAGTAAGTGAACACGTGAATGAAGTAAGGCTAAGGCAGACAAGCCCATACTGGGACTGAATCAGCGAAGCTGGCCTTTTCCATCACTATAATGAAATGCCTGGGGCAATTCATTTATAAGGAAAGAAGGTTTGTTTTGTTTTACCTCACAGTTCCGGAAGATCAGTCTAAGATCAAGAGGTCTCTTTATTTTGGGTCCCTGGGAGGGTAGCACGTTATACTGGGAGTGCAGGGTGGAACAAACCACTTATACCATAAAACAGGAAGTAGAAAGGAAGAACTGACAGGATGTCACAGTCCTCTTCATGGGCACAAAGGACCTCCCACCAGGCCTCACCTCTCAAAGATTCCTCTACCTCCCCACAGTGCCACCTTGGGGACCAAGCCTGTAATTCACAGACCTTTGAGGGATTCTCATCCCAAGCACAGCACCGATACTGGGACTGAATTGGCAACATCATCTTTTGGAAAGCAGTGCATGTTTATCACTAGGTTTTGAGCCATGTGGTGTGACATTTCAGTGTTTGGAGCAAAAGCCTTCATGTGTGGTGGTGGTCTGGGCTTTTTCACCAAAAGGCACCCACCTACCATGATGTCATCTTTTAACAGCCACTCAGCTCAGCCTGAAGCCAATATCTCCTTTGGAAGGACCCAGGTTAAGGACAAATATGAGAGAGGTGGTTATTTGGGCAAACAAGAGTTACTTAACCTTCCTACAATGTCTTTCTAAAAATGAAACACATTCTCACAGTCAGAAAGTAAAGGGGAAAAAAAATCAAACACTGCTCCACTTTGAATTTTGAAAATGAAACATTGATTGTTTGGAGAAGAGATGCCTAATCTGGAAGATAAGGAGCAAATTTCTTTCTATAGCTTCAGGAGCTAATTAAAAAGTGAGGAGGCAGTGATTATATACTCAGAGCTATCCGATAGGCCCTTCCACTGCGCAGACCTCGAGCCTAGCTCTCATATTAAGGGTGAGATGCTTAGTATGGATGGATTTCTGCTCTTCCCTACCCCTCACAGTGTGGGGACCCTGGCTAATTCCTCAGCACACTATGTGCTAACTGAGGAG
This sequence comes from Chinchilla lanigera, assembly GCF_000276665.1. NCBI lineage: Eukaryota > Metazoa > Chordata > Mammalia > Rodentia > Chinchillidae > Chinchilla > Chinchilla lanigera. Next base: position 9,460,905 of record NW_004955483.1, on the reverse strand, counting down.
ATGAGACAGCATTCAATCAAACGAATGAAGCCAGACTGAGGTCACAACGCTTACCGGTCCGCAGGAAAACCATCCAATCCATTTCGGAATAATCCCTCTAGCTACAAAGACCTGGCCTTCCTGCTCTCTCCACTCAGAATTCACTTCAAGCTATTATAAGGAAGCTAAAGATAAAACAGCATCTGCATAATGAAACACTAATCCCCAGAGTGGGACGCCCACGACACAAATGAATGCGAGACAGATGATAACCAAATGTCTAGACTTATTCAAACCTGTTTCTCGTAGTTCAGACTTGTACTCTCTGCTTCGGCAGCCTAGGAGGCAGGCGTTGGCTTAAAGATGTACACACACAACTGAACACCAACAAGCCGAGCCCAACAGAACCCCCAGAACCGCCCCACCAGGGCCCTGTGTTAAGTCTCTCTATATACACACAGTAACGCCTCCCTAAGCCGACAGCAGCTTACTGAAAATATAGGCAGTCTGAAGCATGCAAAAGAGAAAGATGGCTTTTATCCTTCCACTCAGTATGCTGGCAGACTGGAGGTATCCAATTAATTCTATCTTTCCAGGTTTGTTTTTGGTGGTACTAGGAATTGAATTCAGGGCTATCCCACTGAGCTTTATATCTCCAGCCCCTTTTAAATTTTGAGAAAAGATCTTGCTAATTTGTTAAATTGCCCAGGCTGGGCTTGAAGTGGTGATCCTTTTGGCTCAAACTCCCAGAGTACTGGGATGACAGATGGGGGCCACCACACCTGATTTCATTCCTAAAAATTAGTGAAAATGTACAGTTTAAGGATCTAGGGGTTTATGTTCAGCACAGTGGAATGAAAGTTGTCTTCTAGAATGAAAATTGGCCATAATTAGCTGGGTGTGTACAGCAGGCCCTTCCATACCAATAGGTTCTGCATGCATAGAGCCAACCAGCTGAGGATTATAACGTTCTCCAAAACTACCATGCAGTTGCCTCACACCAAGTACTACACTGAATCCACATGAATGAAGCAGTGTATAGATAGCATTTAATCAGCGGAACTATGGGAGACTGAGGTTGTGATGGTTATGGGTCACCATTAACACCATCCAACTCATGTTGGAATAATACTTGTACTAATCTACACAGAAGGAGGTGTGCAGGTTACATGCAAATACTATGCCATTTTATCTAAGGGACCTGAGCATCCTCAGGTTTTCATATCTGAGGCCGGTCCTGGCACTAAGCATCCACTGAGGACACTGAGAGATGACTGTTCTATATCTCAGGCTTTGTACCAGAGGCCAGAACATTATGTCATTTCGTTTCTGTAACAATTCTCAGGTATCCATTTCCCTTGCGATGACACCAACTGTGTCCTCTGGCAAATTACTTTGCCCCTTGGTTTCTCCAGCAGATATGATAATTTTGAAAAACAAGAGATTAAATAAAATAAAAAGATGGCCAATTAATTAAAAGTAGTATGTAGGAATTAAAAAAATTCATTTAAGAATTTATATGTCCATGAACACTTGAAGATATACAACTTAATTTTTTTAGAAGGGCCCCACAATGTAGATTGAAATTATTTAAAATGACTTGTCCCTAAAAAGTCTAAATTAGATTTTGCTGGTCAGTAATTAACGCTGCATCGTTCCCGTACTTTCCTTTGTATCCTTCGTCCTTATGGCTTTTAACAAAGCTTTTGCTATAACCATGGAGCACAGAATAGAACAACCTATAAATTAGAAGAACAATGTGTACTTTGTAGGGTTGTGGGGATCTAATGAGAAAATGCACAGAAAGCAGTCAATGTCGTGCCTGGCACACAGTAAATATTCTTAAGCATCAATTATAGCTTTAGTCCTCTCAATAGATAAACTTTTAAAAAAATAGAAATATGTTTTCTAAAGAGACCTCTAACTTATTTTACTTGAACACTTAAACTTTCGATCTTTCCGGCCATACTGACCCCTCCAAATCCGATCCCCTTTTACTGTGTTTTGTACATGCTTCCTGTCTCTTTCTCCCCTCTTACTACAGCTATGCATCCACACATTTGGATTCTGTTCATTTCTGGAAAGCAGAAACCCTGTTTGTCAGTGTATAGCTACTATTAAGTGGTGTGTATCTTGCATAATACACCTTTTAATAAGCATTTATTAAACAAACAAAGGAATGCATGAGTGAATAAATAAATATATGATGGAATAAATCCTGGAGCCCAACAAGTGCCTATTTTACAAATGCTTTCGCTTTTTTTTTTTTTTTCCTCACTGCAGTGCTGAGGGTGGAGCTCAGGGCTTTGCAAATAAATGCTAAGCAAGTGGCCTACCACTGAGCTACACCTACACCCCAAGAGGATGCTTTCGTCTTTTGTTAACTTTCTCTAAAATAAACACTTAGCATTCTTTTCATAAGCCCCAAACACATTCTCTAGTACATAGTACTTGGAAGTTAAATGTTAATGCTCCATCTCATCTTGAGTGACTTGTTATTAAAAATAAGTCAATGAACAGGGAGCAAAACTAAAGCCGAAGGAAAAAGTGGGGCATGAAACAGTACTGAGTGGCTAAATAACAGACTGAGGCAGATTTTGTGGAAAGCGCTATCAACAGAATACATCAGAGAGAACAAAGACACTGCTCTGTGAAGACAGAGTCACGTTAATCAGTGTCACACAGAAGGCAGAACTACCTCATTCCTATTTGTGCGTCTGTATTTCTCACCAAATGAATGCCTGGAGGACTAAAAGTATCAGACAAGCACAGTTAAAAAATACTTGAAGCCCAAGACACATGGAGATTTTCTGAGAGCATTTAGCCCTCTGAATTTGTTCAAGGGGTCAGATCGATCAAAGTGAATTACAGCCCATGACCCTGAAATAATTTTTAGAGGAAATTGGGAAAGCATGCTAGGTAATAGTAGCTCTAGGATATCGGAGACAGGCAACTCCTGATGTCTCAGTTAAAAAAAAAGATAGACACTATGTGAAGTTGACTTCATTCTGAAATAGATTATTGGTGACAGGGCTTGGGAACAGTGATCCTTACCAGAAGATTGGGTACTCAAGAAAACTTTCCTGTTTAGCATAAGAATCCCAGGAGAGGAATGCACAAGGATTTCATGAGACATTTGACATATTATCATTGGTCCTCTTGGAGAAAACAGACAAATACTGTATAAATGCACAATATTTGGAAAAAAAAAAAAAAAAACAAGTTTCAGTATTGATTCATTTTCTCATTAAAAAAGTCAATAACTGGGAGTCCATTCATATAATATATAAATAGATCATATAACACATAAATGGATTTATCTAATATATACTAGGTTCTGGAGTGGACTTCCTAGGACTTCTGGGAGATTTTTGGTCACAGAAACAAGACACACACCAAGAACAATGCAAAGCCACAGCTCTTAATGGAAGACAAGATAAAAAGCAGAGAAAGTGAAGCACAATTTTTTAAAATGGGCTACCCTGTTTTATAGCTTATGAATATGACACGTAGTTACCAAACAACTGATGCCGTTTGGGTTTGAGTCCATGAGTCATTCCCAAAGAAGATGAATCATAAATTACTAATGCCTCATACTTAAAAGATATTGGCCATACAGTAATATTCTGTACACTGAGACATGAACTAAACAATCAAGTACATGTCTAGCAGAACAATATAGTCAAACTCCTTGGCATTAGTTCTTGGATTCCATGGCTCAACCCCAAGCCATCTCTGCTCTCTGGCGAGAGTAGTGGGAAGGTATGTGGGTGAAGAGGCAGACCAGGAACTGTTCATCCTATTATCTATAAAGCTTTTAAAGAGCAGGTCCTCATTCTCTGGCCTAGTTGGCCATGGTCCAAGGCCATTTCATCCTCATGTATAGAGATCCTAGAAGTGAAGATGGCTTGAGGGGACCGTAACCTTTGATGCAACACACATACAAACACACACTCACACACACACTCACAGTACCCTGGAGGATACAAATATTCCGCTACAGTATAAATGTACTCCTTAAATGATAGAAAGTCATGTATTAATGTAAATTATGTCAAACTTCACTGAATGACTTGAATGAATTAGAAATCACCATGTCACCAATGTTCTCTATGATGTGGGCTGGAGTGTTTCCCATTGCCTTTTATTCCTACAGTACAAGGCAGGGAGACAGAGGTCTATCTGTCTGTCTGCCTCTGATTTGTTTAAAGGTGTGGGGGGCCTTTAAACCAATGAACATCTAGTCCCAGGATGACAACTTTCCAAATAAATATTCAAAAGCCTTTACTAGCTGTATCATTTAAGTGGTTGAAGATGTGAGCTGGGAATAGGACCCAAACATTTGCAAATTTTTATTTTAACAATAGCTCAGCTACTATACCAACAGAGCATCAGGACAATCATCTTAGAAGTTATGCTGGTGTTCTCAGTATGTCTACACAGCCCACAGAGAGATGCATCCATCAATGATTGCGTTTGTCTGCCTTAGATGGACACAACATCAGAGGCAAATAATCCACACGGTACCCTCAAGCTGGTTCTCATTTCTATTCAGTGTGACAAGGCTTTACTCTCAGATCTGAAGTAATTATTAGAAAGTGAGAAAACAGACAGCACTTTTGGGAAGCCGAAATGGCTTTATATGTTAGGTTGCCACTAGATAGAATGACCTATAAAAATAACTTGGAGGGCTATTACCTTACAACCAGAGCATATAAAATCAAACTGTTATTTTTATCTCTCTCGCTCTCCTCTCCCTTCTCTCATATTTTAAAGATTTAAACTGCTAAGAGACAAAAGGTGAGAACATGTACATGATCTACCTAATTTTGCACAATTCTTCTGCAGTTGCATAGCTGCTTTTCACTCCATCTGCCCCTCTCTCACACATGATCTATGCACATTCACCGGTTTACGGCCTAAAACCTACTCAGGCTGGCTGCCCCTCTTCTGTTTGACGCCTACATGAAACCAGGAGGTTCCCAGCTGGAACTGGTAGGATAGGCGGCCAGTTTTGTTGGTATTTATTGGGTTCATCCAACTCAAATTGCCAGTGTAACATGAGCATTTGAAAAAACAGTTGCTTCTGGCTTTCCTCTTTTAACGCAGCATGAATAGCAAGTTCACATGAGTCTACGGGTGAGAACATTCAAACTGAAACTCCACATATCAGTCAATGGCGTCACTTTCATAGGAGCAGGGAGACAGGAAATAAAAGCTAAATCACTTACTGGACTGAGACCTACAACTGTCCCCTCCCCCTATGGATAAACAATGACTGAAACATGCAATGTTTAGATAACAGATTGCTACAGCTCTGAGATTAGGAGCTGGAATGCAATGTAGAATTGCTCAGACATTTCAAGTTTGAGCCTTTCCTGTTCCTCTAGATGGGTATTTTTCAAAAATATTTTGAGTGCAAAAAGCTGCAGAGTTAAACACTGGGATGCCTCCTACTTCACAAGGTTAATCCAGGCTCAAGAGTGAGTCAAGTAAAGTTAAGGAGACGCAGAGCTCTTCACACATGCAGAGGAAAAACGTGCATGTGTGCAGATAAGCACTTGTGGGAGCTGAGTGTGGAAGCAAACGTATGTGCATGAACATGTAAACATGTAGGCTGAATGTGTGCACATTCACAGATGCAGGGAGATAGCACACAAGCATGTGCAGGTTGTAAGTGGGCACACATGTGCAGCAGCCATGACTATGCATGCAACACTAAAAGAGCAAATAAGCATAACCACACACCTGTGGGGGTGTGGGGTGAGTGTGCAACTAGAAACATATACAAGGATGAGTATGAATAAATTATGAGGTGAGGGTGTACAGATACAGACATGGGGCATAATGTGCATATGTACAGGGGGTGACTGTACACACACGTGTGAGACTGCACACAAACATGTGCAGGTTGACCTGCTCTTACACAAGTGTGCATACCCAACACTTGGAGAACATACATGAATGTACACACATGCAGGGTCTGAGAATGCACGCATACAGGGATGAGTGTACATATGCACACTTGTGGGCATGGGGCTGTGTGCTTGCATACACACAGGTGCAGGGGTAGTCAAGCATGCGCACCTGCATTCCCACATACCAAGCTGATAGTAATCAGACAACCACAACTCTGACAATGGAAAGTCAATCATGGTGAAGTCCCAAATGGATGGTTTTCTATGGAAATAAACACAGGAAGCGATGACTTGTAGCCACAGTTGACCATTAAGCCCTATTTCGTAGCTCGGCACAGGTACTTTTTCTAATATGCTAATCCCGGCACTGAATATGCTGGTCCCAGTTGCGAAGACAGCCCTGACATATAAATTCTTCTTCTGAGGTCTATGAGGGTGCTTTGCCTTTGTGAATTTAAAAACAATGGCTAAGCCAGATTCCTTTCTCTTCCAGGTTCGAGTAGAATGGCCTGGCTTGCTGCCCACGGCTATCCTTTGAGAGGGCCACACATCCAAGGTTTGGAGACAGCTGGGGAGACTGCATCAAGAAATGTGAGACACTCAAGTACTCTTGTGACACACTGCGCCAATGTTTTTGCTGACGCAGAGGCTTCAGTGGGCTCACAGCAGGTGGGTAAGGTGCAACAGAGCTGGCACAGAAGTGTGGTGTGTGACCATTTATACCGTGACATGGGCCACTCTCTCTCCTCCATTTACCAAGGTGTCACAATAGCTCCTGCCCACCTCCTCTTCCACTGCTTGTAAAGCCTTGAGACAGTTGGGTACATTCTCCTCTCACACTTGGCAAGTTTACCCTTTCTTACAGAAAGACAGACACGAGGGCTCTGGGTCTGTCTAGCTATGGCAAGGCAGTGGTGGGGAACCCTCAAGACCAACTCTGTAGTGATGTCTCATTAGCTGCCCCAAGCTGCAATGTGAAGAGGTCCTCCAGTGGCCCAGGAGCTCACCCACAAAACTGGAATCCACCCAGCCAACATGCTTACCTCTCCTACGAAAGATACAGCAGCAACCCCCAACCCCAGCCTCCTCGGGTAGGGGAAACTGCTACACAAAACACACAGCAACCAAGGTTCCACCGTTTGCAGATGTCTCTCGCATCTGTATAATCTTGGTCATCTTCATTTATCCTGACCTAGGCCAATGTGGTCTAATTTTAGTTCTTTTGCATTTTCACATGTCAGAGAGAAACCAGGAAAGTTAAACATTTGCTAACAGAAAGTACTTTAAGTCATGCTTTGAAAAATACTATTGTCCTAAGATACCTGATCTGAGTGGGATCAGTAATTTTGGAAAAGGGACATTTTGAAAAGGGACAATTAGTGGAAGAAAGTTGGTAGGCAGAGGTCCTTATAAACACACACACACACACACACACACACACACACACACACACACAGCCTAATCTCTGAAAATTCCATTTTGGTAGCCAACCAGCCTGAAAAAATCAGAGCACTGCCTCTGACCTGTTATTGTCCATCTCTGATCTCAACAGTCCTGAAATTTTTGTCGTTTTGTGCAACCTGAACAAGATCTCATTACCTATCCATTACCTATCTTTATTCTGCAGATGTCAGTGATACAAAGGAAGTAGCATCCTCTTTTCCCTTCAGCCTCCTCTATTCTGAAGTCTCTAATAACTTAGGTACCCTCATCAAACCATCAACCAGCCAATCACACTGAACTAGAGCCTCCTGATGTCCTAGTAATTTAAGGACAAGAATTACCCATTCCTGAAATCTTCCATATGAGAGGCTTAAAGATCCTGGTATGCAATAAGAGATCAGCAAAGGTCTCCTCTATTTGACTGAGACTTGCATTTTGAGGTGCTCTTAGCACGTGAGAGAATTTGCAGCCACTTGCTGCTCAGCTGCTTGCAATGTTGCTCATGCATGAAGTCATGGACTGGAGAGAAGGGAGGGTGATTTAGGGTGGGCAGGGCCTGACCGGGTGCACAAACTCACAAGGGCTAACCTAGGAGGGCAGGCGAGGAGAGGAGAAAAATACGATGCTTAGGAGTGGACAGAAGTTAAATAAACAAATTTCCAGATGAGTGCGGTGCTCCTGAGGTAGCAAGGTGGCTGTTGCTGCAATACATCCTCATGCGAGTCTGTTCAAGGGCTCCTGATTATCACCATCACAAATACTGATGTTTCTATGAGTCATTTTTCTTGACAGAGTGTGTATCCAAGCTACTCCAAACAAAACTCATCAACAGGATAAGCATGCCAGTGCCTGAGGCCAAAGGCTGTGGCGATAGAATATTGTCAGAACTCAGGAGAGAAAGTCCTGTGATTTCTCCAAGCACATTTTTATCCGTGGCATTGTGCAATCCTCCAGGTGATCTCATAGGAGAGGGATGATAATTCAGGGGACACGAATGTTCAGAGAGGTGAAATGGTTTGCCTAAGGTTGACAGAAGGCAGGTGGCAGACAGAAGCCAAGAACTCAGATTTGGGTTTTCAGTTTCTTTTAATTTAGCTACTACAATATTGATGCCCAGTAAGCAGAATCAGGGTTTGGGTTCAAAGGAAGGAACACAGGACACTGTGTGTGTGCACATGGGTGGAGCGGAGCCTGTTTGCACAAGTTCAGTGAAGTGGGACGTGCCACACAGATCCCAAGGAAAACATGGAGAAAGACAGGTTTTCCTATGGGAATTCCTGTTGGGAACATGCCCTTTACCTTATCTATTTGTCTGGGGCTGCATCAGCAAGCCGTTGGGATTTGGTATCAGTTCTTATGTGACTCACTTCCAGGTTACGCCTAGTGTGTGTACTGCCAGGTATAAACCTACACAGAGCAGTTCCTACCCCACAATGCAGTGGCCATGCAGTAGTATGGGAAATAGAATTCTCCATCTTGTTCCTTCCCACTCAGAGTGGCAGAGGAATGCTTCCAGAAGCTTCTGGAAGATCTCACTGGCCAAGGCTTTGAAGAAGAGGATCTAGGGCACCTCAGAATGGATTAGGAATCAGGATGAAGAAGAGAAGGGTGAAGTATTTCAGGAGCAAAGGGGATGAGTGCTCCAGGACATCCTTGGGCTAAAAGCAGCCCTACTACTGGAGTTGCATTTCCAGAGGGCCTTCTGGAACCTTCTGATGGCACCGGCTCTGGGTTAGCGACTCTGCTGCACCTTGCACCCAGGCCTCCCCTCTTCCACAGTGTGTCCCTTGCACATCAGCTCAATCAACTGAAAGCAGAATGTTCTCCTAGCTATTGCTCTTTTCTCTCTAAAATGCTACCAAGTACCAGGCCTCCTAGTTCTTTCCTAAAATGCACAAATTCTTCATTTCAAAGTCCTATGGAACCAGGTAGAATCAAACATCAACACATTCTTTCTGTCGCAAGACCCATATGGCCCCACTTGTTTTACGTTTGAAGAAAGGGGGCCCTGCTTCATCTCACTACATCAAACTATGCAATAAGAGGGGCCCACCAGGTCCTTGAAAGCCTCACCCAAGGGTATGCAACATCAGGGTCATTGTGCCACCTCCTGTGACAGGTGAATCTCAGTTCCAGCCCAAACAGAAAGCGTGTCCTGCATCACAAGACGGTATTAGAGTTGGACTTCCAAGCCAGCCTGATAGTAACCTGTTTGCCCCAAGCGTGTGGTGCAAGACAGGACAGGGCATGCCACAAGGAAGGGCTCCAAGGCGTATTTGCCCACAATGCCACAGCCAGACTGGGAGAGCGCGCCAGGCAAGGGCTACACCCACGACTTCACCCTGCAAGGGGATCATCTGGGGGTAAAATCTGTCAATCTTTTTGAACAGGAGGCGATGATGCTTTCAAGTTATGACTAAGGAGCCATTTGGGGAGAAGGGAGTTGATCCTGTCATTCACTTTGACAAGGCTTCTTAGCGGAAGAGGCGGAGGGGGCTGAGGGTAGGGTCTTGCGGGAAAGCGCGGAGAGAGGACGAGGGTGAAGTCAGCCAAGCACACGAGAAGGAGAAACTGCAATTAGAGACCTTATGGCAGAGCTGCTGGGAAGCTGCCCTGGCCAAAGGAAAATGTTGATTGGACCAGTTTTCCGAGGGAAACAGACAGTTCTTCTGCAAGCAGATGGGTGACAAATCTCTAGGAGGAGGCTGTGTTGTTCATGTGCGAAATGGTCTTAGCCAAAGAGTAAAAGCGCCAAGCCATGTATGTAAGCAGGAGCCACCTGGCCGGCATGTGGCGGCAGGGGGTGCGTGTGCGCATGCGCATGGGTGCTGGCCACAGACATGAGGGGCACAGAGCGAGTGGGACGGAGAGAGAGGGTGAAAGGGGGTGATTTCTGCATCTCTGTCCTCTCTGTTTTACTGTTCCTCCACTTAACACCCTCTTGCATCAAATATGAGATAAAATTGGCATCGAAGTGACCACGATCGTGTGTCTATAGGGGACCGAATCAGAACAAGCCCGTCTATGAACCTCACATTCAGCACCCCTTTCCCCATAAAGCCTGTTCTCACGGACCCATTGCGGGGGGCAGGGGAACGCAAGGGGTGCTTTGCACAACTCCACCTGGCCGCAGCTCCCTGCGTGCAGGAGTCAGGGTCATTCCTCGCCAGAAATTCTCACTGTGCTTTCTGCAGTAACGTCTGTCTGTCTCTCCCACACTTCAGCTTAAAAGCTCTAAGAAAAAGTGGCCCTTATTTCTGATTTTTTACGCTTCCCTTCACCTGCTTTGCTGTAAACACTTCTAAAGTCTGTGCATACCACCCAGGCCCCTGGCACAGGGGTGTCCCCTGCTTCCGGGTGTTGGGGCCTTGGGTCCCAGACCTGGGACGGAAGTACAACTCCTGGTTTCTCATTCAGCTTCTGCAAAACAATCCTGCAGACAGACACATGCCTTAGCACTGCGCTCTGCTAACTGTCTGCGCTCCAAAGAGAAAGCAGATACAGAAAATGATTGAAGCGTATTCTACAGGGTTCTGGGGCTGTTCTGCAACACTCTGGTTCTGAAACGCTGAGAAAATTCCTGCCGGATTTTCAGTGACTGGAGGGCTGGGGCTGTGGGAGGGCAGCTTTGCAATATGCTGAATTATTTAGCTGACTCAAATAAACAGATTTTGATATTGACAAATGCACCTGAGATCGTCTTTAATGTTTCTGGGTTAGGTCTTTTTGATACGTAAAATAAAAGTGCAAGGCATAAAAGCATGAACAAGAAGACATAGCCTCCTCTCTGGTATAGCAGGATTATTAATGGCCTGATTTTTTTTTTCTGGGGGGCAGGGCTGGGGATTAAACCCAGAGCCTCACTTGTGCTAGGAAAATGCTTTACCCCTGAAGTACATCCCCAGTGAACCCTCCCCCCCACCACCAGTCTTCTTTTAAGTTTTGAGACAGGGTTTCACTAAGTTTCCAAGTTGCTCAGGCTGGGCTTACCTGTGATCCTCCTGCCTCAGCCTACCACAGAAGTATGATTACAGGGGTACACCACCACACTTCACTAGTAGCTAATATTCCTTAGGTGCTTACATTGTTGTGAGACCCTTACGCTCATTAAACCCTCAGCACAACATTGCGAGGTCCCTATTATTCTTAAGCCCAGTTTGCCAGTGAGGAAACCAGACACAGAGAGGTTAAGTGGTCTTCTCCCCTTGTGATGTCTGTGGATAGCAGAGGGGAAACTGAGGGCAGCAGGCTCCTGCCGTCTGCCACCCAACCACCATCCTGGGCTGGGCTGCCCTTCCCTGCTGGCACTCACACCACTAGCTACAACACCAGGCTCACTGCTCTGTGCTGGAAGTGAGCGAGGAGTAAGAGTATCATGGGATCCGGGGGCTGGGGGAGAGAGAGTGGTGGCGTAGGAGCCAAAGCGTGCTGTGGGATAGCAATGGTGTGGTTTGGCTGGAACGCAGGTGGCTGACAGAGAGCGGAGGGCAGAGAGGCTGAGAGTGCAAGGTCACCCCAAGCTTAGAGGAGTGCTATGGGTGGGATGTATCCCCCTTGGGAGACTTCTTCCCTGAATTCATATGAGTGGTACTTGGAGGCGGGCCTTGAGAGGTGATTAGGGTTAGGCCAGGTCACAAGTGGTCTTGTCAGAGGAGAACGTAAGACCCAAGCTAGCACGTGCTCCATCCCCACCCTGGACCTGAGCAGCTTGGGCTCCACGCTTTTGCACTCCCCAGCCTTCTGAGCCAGGAGAACACTCCTGTTCTTTATAAATCACCTGGTCCCAGCTATCCTGTCACAGCAAAAGAAATTGGACTAGGTCGCCTGGCTACATGTTGCTGTCCTTATTCACAAGGGATGAGGACAGAGGAGACCCTGAGGAGGGGCACAGGCTGAGCTGGGCAATCGCTGTCCCTTTGCCCACTATATATCTCCCTCAGTTCCTTAAAACTTTTTCCCTTATTGACTGTGGAGACCCTGTATTTCTCACGGACCCGGGAAATATACAAAGAAATTTGACAGCACGTAATAACAGGCTGTCCATAGTCCGTCCAGCATAAAACACAGTGATGCTACCACATCAGATTTACTCTCACAGTAATGAAACTCTGGGTCTCTACAGGTTTTAACCTCATTTGCTGCACTGAAGAACAGCGAGCAGGTATTCCTGCCTCTCTCAGGACTTAAATGGGGACTCAGAGTAGGGAAGGATTCTTTTCCCAACATCACATGTGAGGGAGTGGGACATCGTGGGTCCTAAATGCAGGTCTGTGCATGCCTGGCTGGAGGCGAATTCTAATGCAGCACAGTTGTAAGTAAATATGCTGCTGAGTTTGCCACACAGGCAAAATCACAAACCTCACCATAAGCAAGCGACTAAATTCATCTTCAGTAACATTTTTGTGTAATGAGTGCTGAGACTAAAAACAGAAAGAAGCTTCTGAAGCTTACTGATAAGTCACTGAGACCTAACAGTCCCTTCCTTCCTCACACCAGTGGTAGAGGAAAAGAGACAGCGGAAGGGACACCTGTCTACGGGGACACTTGAAGATGCCTATTGCCAAGTCCCCCACATTTCTTAGGCCCTTCCAGAGCTCAGAAACTATTGGAACAAAGCCATGTGGTTTGTTCAAAAACCACCAAAAAGAAGGCGGAAGGATGAGGACATGAGGAAAAAAAGGGGAAAAAAAATCACCAAACCACCCACGACCACGAAAAAAAGGGGAAAAAAAATCACCAAACCACCCACGACCACGAGTTATCAACAGCTCAGCCCGGGGTACACAAAGCTGACAGCTATTACGCGTAATTAGCACAAAGCAGGGTTCTGTGTACACACCATCTCCAGACATGTTTTTGAAACAAGGGCTTTGCCTTTTACCACCAATAATTTTTCTTGTTGTATGTTGTTACTTACACAGATGTTCCATAATTTTTTGCATATGGCTCAGCCAAAGAAAGCTTTTTCTCCTTCCATTTTTGGGAAAGATGCAACTTGTCTGTGAAAGGCAGGGGGGAATGTCTGGTTGCTACAGAATTTCTATGGTGATGGAGCGGAGTGGTCAGTGTGTGTGTGTGTGTGTGTGTGTGTGTGTGTGTGCGCGCGTGCATACACGCACGCATGTGCATACACACATGTGCACAGTACTTAGAGTCTCTGCTCCCTCTTGCACACCACATTTTATCCAACTCTTTCCTGACTCATTCCCAAGGGACTGGGGGAATAGGAGGACATCCAAGGTTCATGGAATTTGCTGGGATAACACATTATGAAAAGCCTCTCTAAAAAGGGTTTGAATATTTACAGAAGGAAAAAAGAGACAGAAGAAATGTGAAAGCATCTGAGGATTTTTTTCCCCCTGTCATTCTTTCTTGGCAGTCTTCACAATGGAGTGGAGAAGCCCGAGCCCTCTCCCATTTCCACAACCTCCCCGGGGGGGGGGCAGTCAGTCCGCATGCACATATACGGTATCAGGCAGCAACTCTGCGCAGCTTTCTCCACAAGGAGGGTCTGCTGGTGCGGATGTGGGTTTTCTGGGAGCGGGGAAGTGTGGAAGCACAGATCTCAGGAGGGTGGTGAGATGAACCCTGAGCACGCTGGGTTTTTAGAACAGAGAAATACCACTGGTGGAAGGGATCCGGAGGAAGGGCAAAGTAAAAAAATATACATATCCACTTTATTGCAATTTCACCAATTGAGGGAACATGCTGCAGGGGGGATGTCTGCCAAGGACTTCTAATTCAGTTTGTTCCACTCGTTTTATTTTTAAACCCGAGTACAGATTTTATTCCTGGAATGTTATAGGATTGGTGTGGGCAGAAATGGGCAAATTTACTTCAGAAGTGCTTTATGACAACTTGGAAAAGACCCTCTAAAATTCTCCAAGTACATTTCAGGGTTGAATTTCACTTCCGTTTCCTTTTGAAGAAAGTGACCTTGATTTTACAAAAGGGAAACTGGGTTATAATTTTAAAAGTATTGTGAAATAGTTACATCAACTATTTATGATAGCCAGATAGTGTGACAATTTGCACACTCTGGTTTCATCTTCACAACCACCTTGAGAAACCAAGGTGGGGGTGTGTGCGGCCAAGGCTGAGTTCAAATCCAGATCTTGGTGATATCAAAATCCTTCTGAGCCACAATGCAGTGGTGGTTCTGTGTGTCACTACCAGGCACATCATAAACCATCAATACAAATGACCGATTAAATACTACACAGCTTGGCTCTTGGGCCACTGTTTTGTGTTCTAACAAGATAGGGGCAAAAGCAGATCCCTTCACTTGCATTTCTGATGAGATCATGGGGCAGCCAAAGGCAGCTCGCAAAAGAGGAGCAGCTACCCCGGTGGGTGGAGGCAGGAGGATCACAAGTTCAAGCCCAGCCTGGACAACTTAATAACTTAGTGAGACCCCATCTCAAAGTTTAAAAAAACTAAAATGGATGAGAAGATAGCTCAGGGTGTAGGTCCTGGGTTCAATCCTCAGTAGTGAGAAAAAAAAATAAAAAGGAATAGTATGTTGGCAAGTGTTTCGACAGTATTAGCTTATCAAGAGAGTGATGTTACTGTTACATATACAAATTACTATTTTGATGCTGGGGATGGAACCTGGGACCTTGTACATGCCAGGAAAGCACTCTATCACTGAGTTATACCCCTGGCTTCATTTATTTTGAAATGCCAAATGGTACCAATATTGAAACTTGCTCTACCTTCTTTGGCAATATTAGAATTCTCCTCCCCTCGCCCCTCCTCCAGAAGTATTTACTTCAAAAATCGATTTCCTCTGTCACTATTTATTGCCACATTTTGCTCAGTGGTTCTGAGAAGCCCCATGGAAAATCACAATGTTACACTTGTTAAATTGACCCTGCAGGGCTCTACCACCACTACATGCATCATCCCAAGAGGTAAAAAGGCAAGTCTGCCAGGCTCACGCTGAGAATATCATCATGAAACCAACAAGGATATGCAAATCTGTCTGTTCCATAGCTCATTTGCATAGTGTTTCATTGGTTCTGTAAAACCTTTATATTAAATGTCAATTTCCTTTTCTTTCCTAAAAGCTTATTAACTGCGTGTGATGTTTACAGCTTGCAGACCAAACACATTGAATAGTTAAAACATTTAAACTATACAATTAAAAAGCATGCAAGGGCAGAAGAAAAAAAGACTGATGTAGATCAAACACATAGATATACTTATGCTGCTAAAATATGCTTTCCAAGTTAGGAAGATGTGGAGGCCTCCTCATGCATGTCTGCACACACAAGCGCCACAAGATTTGCTTAACCTATTTTTTTTTTTTTTTGGTCTTCTTTTTTTGCAACAATCTAGACAAAGCAAAGAAATTTGCTTATAAACCATGAAGGGCTTGAACCTAGACACTGAGTACACATTTTATAACAAAATCTGAATGGAAGCACGCCAATGCCCGGGCTGACATTCAAACATTCTGAGATTCTATGTATTTCAGTCTCTCAAAGATAATGTTTTAAAACTCTTCTGATATTTTCTGAGGCACTACACAGTTCAGCCCTCAGCTCTCAGTTCAAAGGGAATATAGATGCCGGGGATGTAGCTCAGCGGCACAGCGCCTGACTGGCAAGCGCAAAGTCGCAAGTTCAATTTTTAGTACCCCCCACCCCCAAAAAAGAGAATATACAGCAACAATATTCTGCTCAAAGAATTTGTGCAAAGGAGGTCTTTCACTATGATGGATTTATGTATAGCATCAATGTAATGTAATAAGGATATGAAGGCATTTGTACCAAATTATTTCCCTCTGTGCATCAGATTTAAGACCTGACTGTAATGTGCAAAAGAAGAGCAGACTTGAAGAAATCTTTAAAAAGTCTATAAATATTTAAATATCAATCACTTAAGTAGCAGACAGTATCTCATAGGCACACTTTGTGGACTGAAGTGTAGGAAGTTTTGCATTCCTTTGGCAGCTGTGGACAGGATCTACGGTGACAAGGCATTCATCCTACAGCTTTGCCAAGGCAACTGCCAATGATGGTCCACCCTGAATACTTCTCCGCAGCAGCTTCTGCACAATTTTAGTGGACACCGCAAATTTCACCCAGACGACAGGGCAAATAGTTGTTCAACATCAAATTTTACAGTTGTTTGTTTCAAGGAAAAAAAAGCAAGACTGGGTGCTCATAGGAGATTGTGGAGGCGGGTAAAAAAATAGCAGCCTGCCCCTTCAAACAGAGGTGGCCTCCACATTAGGTGCCTCCTAGTCAGGTGCAGAGCAGGTGGAACTGCAATAAATCATCATTTGAGTTATAATACTGTTGGGGGTACAGGCAGCTTTATGCCCTGATGGAATTCAGCTATGCAGCTCCCGCCTGTCAAACAAAATTCCATTTTAAATTCCTTCCTCTAATTGTGATGGGCAGCAGGAAGAAGCAAGTTACATGAAGCAGCACAAAACAGAACAAAATAAGAAAAAGTGCTCAAAGTGGAGGCCGAAAGGGCAAAGCCAGAATCAGTCAGCAGACCAAGGTTTCAAGGGCTGTACTGAGGAGTTACCTGCTAGAGCTCGGCAAGTCACTATTCAGCTTCCTCCTCTGCTAAACAAGAGTCATAACCTAACCTGGAACCTCAAGAATTTTTGTGAAACTAAGCAGCTTACAGAACGTACTCAGCAAACATGGATGCCAAACTATTATCTCATAATTCAGTGTGCCCACATCAGACGGAGACAAGCGAAACCCCAAATTAATTTGATACCATATGCTACGGGTTGCATTTTCCAAAAGCCTTCAGAAGTTGGCATTTATAGTATTTGTGGGTTCATCCTTTTCCCTGTACAGAAACATGTGCACACATCAAAACAGACCCCGTTAAGTCTTAATTATCTGGTAGAAGATTATCCAAGATTCTTACTGTTTCTCCCTTTTCTTGTTGCCCATTTTCCAGCCTCTCTGGCAGTTCCCTTATGATCAAGGGAACGCGATGGCAAAGGAAATCCATGTTCACTATCATTTCGCTTTTCTGTGCCACCTCAGCCTCCCTGGCATGGGTTAGTGAGACCTTAGGCATTTATACACAGAAGAGGTCATAAAAGTTTCTCTCCATTATTGGGCAACGATGTATTCACATAAACAGATTTCACATCCCTTCAACTTCTAAAACTTTGCTTCCAGCCGGGCGTGGTGACACATGCCTATAATCCCAGCACTCAGGAAGCTGAGGCAGGAGGATTGCTTCAAGTTCAAGGCCAGCCTGGGCTACAAAGTGAGTTCAAGGCCAGCCTGAACTGCATAGTAAAACCCTTTCTTGAAAAGACAAAAAATAAATAAAATAAACGTTAGCTTCTTGAACAGAAATTCTTCTACAGACTGTTTATTTGGTTCCAAATGCATGTATCTTCATTTTAAAACAGAGAATAAAATTCCACCTTTCTTGGATGACTTGGTGTCGTCAATGATCATTTATCATTGTGCTCTACCGCACAGCACCAATTCTACCTGCTTCTGACTGATTCGATATCCTCCCTTGCCCTCAGCCTGTCCTCAGTTCATTTCACTTTTCCATTCAACCAGTCAGATTTTTGTGAAGTACTTCCACTATGCCAGGCATTGTGCTGCTAGCAGCTAAGGATTAAGTGACAGAAACAAAATTGTTCGACTCTCAGATTCTTGTAGAGCTTGTATTCCAGCTAGGTCAAGCTTTTGGTAAAGTTCTCTCCCTTTTCTCTATAAGGGCCACATCTTAATGCTGTCCCTGGATGCCCAAAATTGTGGCTATTCCTAAACCCACTACACACACTGTGTCTTTCCCTGTATGTGCATATACGCAAAAGTTTACTGTTTAAAGTGTAGTAAGAGATTAACAACAATAACTAACAGAATAAGTTATCACAACACACTGCAATAAAAGTTGTTCTCTTTTTTGAAAGAGTCAGGATGAGTATTTTCAGGCCACAGTTGACTGTAGGTAACTGACATAACAGAGAGTAAATTACGGGTAAGGTACCAGGGGCAGCTACCGTATTCCCTCTTGTTCCAGCCCAGGTGAGGGTATGATTTCTGCTCCTTTCCTTTTAAATGCATATGTCACCTTGCATGCAGTAGACTTTTGCCGTAACTAAAGCAGCGAGGTGGCAGATGGTATATGAGTTTCCTACATTTTTAAATGTGTTGCCCATAGGTTATTGCCAGGGATGGGGGTGTCGCCCTGAGGGACCAAAAGGGACAGCTTCCAGCTAGACAAAGAAGCAACACCTTTGAACCAGGCCTCCTTGGAGGACCAGAAACTTACCATCCCCCACCTAAAAGCAAAGAAAGAAAATGACTGATTCTATTGGGAGACAGAGAATTCTTTCCTGATTTTCCTTTCTGGTGCAAAATAATACAGTGTGACACATTAGGGGGCTGATACTGAACAATTGTAGTGCCAGCCATTACGTCAGGCTTCAAGGCTGTAAAGAAGATAAAGTTATTGAGGCACAGGGGCACACATCCATAATCCCAGCATTCCACCAAGCTGAGGCAGGAGGACCTCAAGTATGAACCTAGCCTGGACAACAGAGCAACTTAACAACGACTGTTTCAAAAGCTCAAAACAAAGGGGAGAAGGGATGACTGGAGCTACAGGTCAGCATGAAGGTGTTGGGTTCAATCCCCACTGCCAAAACATTTTTAAAATGAGGACGGTAAAGGTGATCTTTAATCCATCTCTCTTGTAAACAGTCAATTTTAGTTAGTTAGAAACAAGAAACCCCACAACTTTATAATTCCACTGAAAGACAGCAAGTCTCCCTGTGTCACAGGGCATATATAATTATAAGATTAGTCCACTTACTGCTTATATATTTTTATCCAAGTGACTTATACTTAAAAATATAGCAAGGGAGACCTTGGAGAAATACTTATGAAATAGACTGGGACTTCAACGGCAGCTCTGCTTAGGTAGGTGGACTATCAAGACACTTGTAAAATAATGGAAGGAACAAAAGAGGAGGGTGGCTCCTTACGTGAGTCCCTTTAGCCTGGCTCAAAGAGGGCATGTGGCTAACCCTGAAAATCTCTGGAAGAGCATGGAAGAGGCCACTCAGGCTGCTGTTCTGGAGTCTCTCATATTGGCTGGGAATCACGTCTAACAGAATCATTAATAGGGCCTGGGGATTTAGCTCAGCGGCATAGCGCCTACCTGGCAAGCGCAAGGTCATGAGTTCGGTTCCTGGTACCAGAAAAAAAACAAAAAACAGAATCATTAATAGACTTTAGTAAGCAAAGCTCTGAAAGGAGGAAATTCCAAACTTCGCCTTTCATGACTGAATTTCTCAGACGCTCACTGGATCTAAATTTAAACTCCATAGGAAATGAGACCCTTTGCCAAAAGGTGCTAAAGGTGACACACAGCCTGCAGAGGTGTGGCCGCCGATCCTGTCTCCTATGGTCTCAAGGACTTTGAAAAATTCGAAAAGGACAACAGAAAAATGCAAAGACTTTTGAATTGCCATCTAGCTACTAAAAGCAAAAGGAGAAAGACGTGGTTGGCAATGACAATTTGACAACTACAGTTTAAAAGTTGTACAGAGGTGAATTACGAGAGCTAGAGCTGCCTTAGGGTCGGGGGTGGTAAGGCTGTGAGGGGCAGGGGCACTGACTTGTCCAGGCCATCAGAATGCATGGTGAGTGACCAGGGGTCTTGTAAGGGTAGGGGTGACCATTTATAGAAGGCTGAAACATTAACTCAGTCTAAACTTGACCTCCAATGTGGTTTTTGATGAATCTGCAGCTGTTGGTTTCATCTTGCGTTAATTTAGAAAGGATACATGTAATGATTTCATTTCCTATCTACTCAATCTAAACAACTAAGAAATGGAGTTGTGTTTCTGTTGTTGCATTGAGACTGGGTCTCACCATATTGCCCAGGCTGGTTTAGAACTTTCGGGCTCAAGCGATCCTCCTGACTCAGCCTCTTGAGTACTGTAACCACAGATATGCACTACTGTGCCCAGTTTCTGCGAGTGTTTAAATGAATAAGCAATGACTGGTGGTTTTAATTGTTTTGTTTTCCAAGCCACCTTGTACTTTTCTTGTTTTATTTTCCTTAATAAAATATTTACTAAAAATATATGATTAAAACCAAACTTTTCACATTTGGGAATATTTTAGCTTGGATCCAGAAGGTTGGCATTTAGTAAAAACATCTTCCCCAGCCTCTTAAAATATTAAAATGGGAACTCAGAGAAGATGACGGTGCCCATGTCAAAGGCTGCATAGCGTGTTAATCTCCCAGAACTACTATCCCTTCTCCTCAGCAGTAAAAACGACAGTGGCAACAACAACAAAACAGAAACTAGGATTGCACAACCACAGCCCCATGGAAAACACCAACACAAAATCAGATGACTGCTTGTCCATGAACCTTGGGGCAGGAATGGCTGTGGCTCATCCACAGCTACACAGCCAGGTGGAGATAACACAGTGCAGGAGAAAGGTGGAGGAGGAGCAGTGGGCATCTGAAGGCCTGGGGCCAAGGAACCCTCAGATCTCCTGAGGCCTCCATGGGTGGTGAGCTGCAGGATGAGCTATTTTGAGCATAAGAGCAGCAAGCCAGAAAGAGGTCCCACAGAACCCACCTCATAGGATTAGGTCCAGGGACTACAGAAAGGTGTGCAGGTGGTGTCTTAGTCCACCTTGTGCAGCTATACTGGCATACTCGAGTCTGCGTAGTTTATAAGAGCAGAAATTTGCTTCTTACAGTCCTTATAGTCCAGGAGGTCCAAGGTCAAGGGGCCATATCATTCCATGATGGGAGGGTAGGGAGAAGGACAAGGGACAGAGGATGTAAAGGGACAAATTTACCCTTTCTTTAGGAAGCTCCACTCAGAGTAACTAACACACTCCTGCAGAAGCGCCTGAATCCATTCAGGAGGGAGAGATACCAAGGCCCAATCACTTCCTAAAGCTCCTGCCTCTCAGCACAGTTGCACTGGGGATTTGGTTTCCAATTGCGAATTTTGGGGGGACACATTCAAGTGTAACAAGTGATATGGAGCCAATAAACTCTCCAAACCATTAAAACCGAGCTTTCTTCCCCAACAAAACCGCTCTGAGGAGAAGCTTGAGAGTAAAATCGAAACTGAACACGACAGTCATGATCCTATCACAGGGACACAAAGGGAAGCAGAGAAGTCACAGCTGAGAGGAGACGGGCCATAGATCACCATTTCATGGAAGCGACAGGAGAGGAGTTCTAGAGTGAGCGATCTGGAGATTTTTCTGGCCTTCCTTGCCCCTCAAAATACAGGAAAACTCATTGCACTTAAGAATGAGTAACAAAATAGGATTGTGGTCAAATCCAGTGTACAGTTATTATGAGAAACAAAATCAGCCCAAGAGTCTTACCACAGAGACATGCCCACAAAACAGATGGAAACTCTAAGACTTCAAAAGAGCTCAGAGAAACCGAGAAAACAGAAGATAAAAAGGAACACAAATCAAAATGGGAACACTTAGTAATGAAGCGATTGCAGAAAAGCAGTGTTTGTGTAGAGAGAGGCAAAAGAAGTTAAAAAACAGTTTGAAGTCCATGAAAAAAAAAAGGGAATAAAGCCTAAATGAGAAAGAACACAAGAGGGGATTACATGTGACAGTACCTGAGGAGTATATGGGAATGGACAGGAGAGTCTTACACATCAAAAAGAAATGAGAGACAGAGAGACAGAGAGAGACAGAGACAGAGAGACAGAGAGAGACAGAGAGAGACAGAGAGACAGAGAGAGACAGAGAGAGAGAGAAGCCACAGGATGGGAAGACAGGCAAAGGAAATGAAACACAGAATTAAAATAAGAGCCCTTTGCAGAAGAAGCAAAGCAACAAAACAGAGCAAATACTTTCTGTCATCCATATACACTTCCTACAAGTACAAAAAAACTTTGAAACTACAGTATATGTTGAAAGGAGACATTATGCACCTCAAAAAAGTGATCTAGAAAAATACCAATCAATCAATAAATGCATTAGCTTTCCACGACTGCACCATAATACCCAACATGTGCCACTTAAAGGAAGAAAGGTTTATTTTGGCTCACAGTTTTCAGAGGATGCAGTCCATGGTTGGTTGGCTCCAAACCAGAAGTGGGGTGGTGGAATGGCCTGGAAGAGGAACAGGTAGAGGAGAAACAGAGACAGATACAGACAGAGAATGAGAATGGACAGGAGAGAGACGAAGGTGGAACTGGAGACCAGAGAACATTCTTTCAGGTCACACCTCCAGTGACCCGCCTCTTCTGACCAGGCCCCACCTCCAGACAGCACAGTCAGCTATGAGCTCACCAATGGATGAATCCACTGGTGAGTACAGTGCCCCTATGATCCAACCACCTTCCAAAAGCTCCACCTGTGATTCTGAGGGACATTTGAGATAAAAAGCATAACAATAGATACATGTAAGCCTCGGGCTGGGGATATAGCTCAGTGGCACAAGCACCTGCCTGGAAAATGCAAGGTCCTGAGTTAGATTCCCGGTACCAAAAAGAAAAAAAAAAAAAAAGAAAGCCTTTGGCTATCCACACAAAATGACCAAGTCACTTACTCTAGGGACAGAACTTTGCATTCATTAGACTTTTCAACTGCCAGATTTTCTGTCAAGAAGTCAACGTAGTGATGCTCAGGAAAGGCAACTAAACTAAATATCCACTGACAGTGATTGTCAAGTCTATAGCAACCTGTGATGGATATGCAAGGACCCAAGAAGGCTGCTCCCAATCGCCCTTCCTTAGTTATCTGCCAGGGAGAAAGCTCAGGTAGTCAGTGTGGTCAGGAAGGCCCTTATCTAAAGACTGGGGTGAGCATTAAACACATTGCCACTGATCTATTAGCTAGAGAGGAGTACAGGGGCAACAGCCAGTGTGGTATACAATGGTTCACATTGAGAACACAGAGGCAGTGCAATAATGGAAACCCATGAAGGGAGAATGAAAAAAAGGGAACCAGCTCCCTGATAGAGATATTAAGTGGGAGTAAGGGATATTGCTTTAAATCAAATGATGGAGATGGTGGGGGGAAGGCATCATTAGTAATTTCAGTATCGCTCAGCCAATAGGCAGTAGCTAAGGAAAGAGGGGAAGGCGTTCTGCGTATTACATTAGGAAATTAACAGAAAAATATATGATAGAGCAAAAATGTAACAGTGTACCTAAAAATGGTGATGCACAGAGAGAGAAGAAAGAAGGAGATGGGTTAGAACAGAGAATTCAGTGATTTGAGCTTGTTTTGTAGGTTTGATTTGAGGAAAAAGTAAGTTTCTACACAATTGTTGAACAAGAATAGCTTTTGGAAAGCCTCATTAGAAAGTCTCAATTAAAAAAAAAAAAAGTATACATACATACATACACATACCCAGGGTTGGGAGTGTAGCCCAGTGGTAGAGCACATACTTAGTGTGTGAGAGCCCCTGGGTTCAATCTCTAGAACCAATAGAATAAAAAAGCAAAACCTTTAAAAATGTTAGATAGTATAGCTCATTACTGGCATAAACACACAGAAAGGAGCTTTTCTAAGTGACCCCAAAACATTGTATTAGACCTGTATCTCTCTCACTCCACAAAACACAAAACAACACAAAACTAAACAAACCTAAGAAGTTTGCAATAAGCATACTGTTTCAGGGTCACTGTCCTTTTGATTTGGAAGTCATCGTGAGTGTAGAACTATGTATGCCCAAAATGCTAAGAGGACAACCCCGTTGTAATGAGTCCCCTCCAGGCCAACCTGCAGTGTTCAAATGTCACTTCTCACTACAAGGAACCAGGTCTCCTTAGGAAAAATGTGGATACCAGTTCTAAGGCAGGAAGATGAATTTAGTACAGACCATACAGCCAGAAAGCAAGGAGACTATCAAGTCAGGATGAATTCAAAGGACTTTGTGACCAAGTTGAAGAGGTTCCCAGTGGCCAGAGATGAGGCTCTTCAGACATCAGCAAGGGTACTCATGGGGAAGGACTGAAAGATGACGTAAGTTTCCATCCATGAGCTCAAAGAAAAATTTTAAAACATATGAATCCAGAGAACATTATGAGTCCATAAGCTGGTAAATTAAGGAAAAGAACCTAGCATTTCCCCTGCTTTTTGCACAAATCCTAAAGCACTGATTAAGCAAACTGTCCATGCAGGGAACACATGGTTACTGCTAAATCAATAAATAAAAAACAGCTCCCATTTACAACCCCCGGTGAGCTTACACATTTGGTCACAGATCTCACTACAAAAGGAGATACCACTCACACCATCTCTTAAAGAAAACACGACACGGCACCAACAAAAGGCAGTAAGGAAAAGTAAAAAAAACAGAGCAAAGCAGTGTCTCTAGAGCATCTAAGCAAGTCCCAGGAAATGCAGGAGCCACAGAAGCAGGGTGCGGCACCAGCACATGGACACAATCTTCAAAATCCAGACAGTGAGCAATTCCACCAGACGGAAGGTCTGGCTGCTCATCAGAAAACGCCGCAGCATAAAAAGATGAAGGTCGCGTCAATAGTATTAAACAGGACTGCAAGATGGAAGTGATCTTTATTTGCATTCCAACTTTAAAAGCCTATGACATAGAAAAGGTTATAAAGTAGGAAATTAGGAACATGTGAACATTGGGTAGTTGATGAAACTAAGGAATGGTTACTTTTGGAGGGACGACACAGTGGTTTTGTAGAAGAAAAGAATCCTGACTGTTTTATATATAGATATTAAACTCTGAAGGAGGGTATGCTGCTTAGAATTTGCTTCAAAATCATCTGGGCCCATGGATAGGGTTGAGAAGACACTGTTGACAGCTTGTTGAAATAAAGGGATGGCATGTGGGACTCATTTTACCATCCCTCTACTTTGGGATGTGTTGATATTTTCTGAACCACAAAAAAGGTCCTTTGGGAATTCAGCAGTCTTTCCCACATGTCGTTGCCCACAGGTGTCACTTGAGACACTCACTAAAATTCACCTATCCCAGCCATGCATGGGGATGCACACCTGTAATCCTAGCACTGTAGGAGGCTGAGGCAAGAGGATCACAAATCTGAGCCTAGTCTGGGCAATTTAACTAGATCCTATTTTAAACAGTTAAAAAGGCCTGGGGATGTAGCTGGGGATACTGTCTCTGTGTTTGATCCTCATTCCCACTAAATTAAATTAAAAATAAATAAATAATAATCACGTTTTTTTTTTTTTGGTCTTTTAGAGACAGGGTCTCACTATGCAGTTCAGGCTGGCCTTGAGCTCACTTTGTAGCCCAGGCTGGTCTCGAACTCACAATGATCCTCCTGCCTCAGCCTCCAAAGTGTTGAGATTACAGGGGGGCACCACCACGCCTGGCTGAAATTCACATTTCCTACTTCAGATTACTTGGAATACTTATAAGTCTGCCCAACCCAGATTTCTGAATCAGAATTCCTAGGAATGAAACTTAGAAAACTGCATTTTAAATATACTCTGCAGGTGGCCCTTTTGCATACTCCATTTAGCTTTATTTGCATGAAATACATTATTTCTATTTTCAAAGGTTTTCAAACAATGGAACCTAAATTTTATTTCTCCTAGTAAAAGAACCTATGATAACCTAAAACATCCTTTACGTGGCATGGTTTCATTTCAATAAAATAGATCTCTCTTGGTGTCATATACAAATAAGCACCTGTTCTGTAAAAATGGATTATGTGGCCAGAGGACCAGATCATACTTGTAAAGCTTGCTGGACACTTGGGGTTAACAAACCAGAGAAGCCCAGTGAAGCCACAGAAATGTGTGTCTACAAGGGCAACGGAGGTTGGTCACAGAGAATATAAGCAAAATCTTAAGAGGGAAAAGAAAAGCGACCCTGACCTCTTTTATAACATTAAATCTATAACTTTTGTTCATAGAGCGTACATCCTTCTGGCAATGGTACAAATCCCTGGAAGCAGGAGAGTGCAGAATGACTCAGTTTCTCTGGTAAGAAAGCACCATACACCGGGCCGGTGAACAATCAGAAGCACACCTCAAGAGCAAAGGTATCGGTAAAGAACAAGGAAGCAGAAAGTGCCAGAAGCAGCACTTAGCTATCAGCTTCACCAAGATGCTAGTTAGACTTAGAAGCTTTCTTTATATAGGATTTCCAATTTAATCTGCATTGAAGCATGTAGCTTTTATATGTACTTAAAAACCCAAGAGCATCTGCATTTCATTTTTAAATTGGATTTCTCCCTATTAACTATAATTTTAAAGAGCCCTTCATGTTCACTTAATGTAGGAGTTATGGTCTAAAATTTCCACGCAATGCAGGGTGTGGGGGCAAAACTATTCTTAAGATTTTAAGGTATAAATAAGATACTAATATACTTCCACTCAGTTTCTTCAGCAACTCCTACTGCATTTATGGTGAAATCCAAAATCCTGACCCTCACCATGGCTTAGAAGGTTCCGTGTGATCTAATCTCAGCTCTCTGACTGCCCTGCACCCTTCCTCCCTGTCCATGTTCCTTCGCTGAAATCCACATTCTTTTTTCCTATCCTCTCCCTACCTAGGATGCTTCTCTGGCAAATGACACAGGTTCCTTCATCAAGTCTTTGCTCAAAGCCTGTCCTTCCCCAACTGCTGTGTCTATGGGAACAGCCCTCCTCCAATTCTGATTCATCTTTGCTTTCTCACTTGCTACTGTCCTCACAGCACCATCACAGCTGCCATCACACTCTGTTGTTTGTCTAACCAAGAACTGAGTTCAGAGCTCCAACCTCGGCGCCTACAGGAGTTCTGCTGAGAGTGTGTGTTGAATGCATTAAACGCCCCTTAAATCACCCATCAAGAATAGTAGACAAGGTTTTGTTGGTATCATCCTGTGCAATAATTATCATGCATAGTAAAAACTGAAAGCCACTGAGCTAGATTACAGCACAAGAGCAAAAGTCTATTCCAGCTCTGCATCTGAGAATCCAAATCACGGTGCCTGAAACAGCCCTAAGTTCTACAGCATTCTTGCTTGCACAATGCATTTCCTTCATCCCATTTTGAAAGGGAGTCTCTGTACCCTTAATACTCAATTCACTGAGTGGGATATGGTAGCACACTTCTGTAATCCCAGCACTCTGGGAGGCTGAGGCAGAAGGATTGGAAGTGCAAGCCCAGTCTGGGCAATTTAGTGACTTGGCAATCCTGTCATTCATTCATTCATTCATTCATTTATGAATGAATGAATAAATAAATAAATAAATAAATGGGCTGGGGATGTAGCTAAGGGCAAAGTTCCTGGGTTCAATCCCTACTGATTGGTTACTGTTTAGCAGGGGTTAGAGAAAGCAGGACAGTTCTTTAGAAGTTCATGGTCTTCCTAACCAGTTCACTGGGTGTCCACCGTGGAGACCATGATCGGGCCATACCGCCAGGACTACACAGCTCTCTACATAAATTCTCCTCCATACCCAGCGGTGGGTATTTGATAACTCAGTCAGAAAGGCTGCAGTTCTGCTCTCATTTCTCTCCTCTCTGCCAGCGAAACTGAAGCCCTCCTCTATGCATTCATTCTCCTGAGGCCTCACACACGAGCACTGCAGTGGGACACAGATGCACTGCAGCCAGTTACGGGCGAAGCCCACACAGGCAGCCCAACTCATCACCAGCGGATTTTGGTGCCAACAAGAATTCAGTGTGTGGCATACGATGGTCTGACACCACTGAACCATGGGCACTGAATCATGCCGGGCACCTCGATTACGGTTGCCAACTATCAGTGAAGAAACTGCAAGTGCAGGATGGGACTCACCTTGCAAAACAAAGTAAGTGAGTTCCTTCTGAAAGTAAAAGATAAGAGGCCCACTGACTTAGGAATTCCTTTGTTGGCACAGGGCAGGTAACAGGGATTGATCCAGGGCCTTCTTACTGATCTATACTTACAGCCCTATTTTGTGAGACGGGGTCTCCCTATGTTACTAAGTTGCTCAGTCTGGCTTGAACCTGAGATCTTCTTGCCTCAGCCTCCCAGAGCACTGGAATTACAAGTGTGTGCCACCACACCTGGCTTCTTTCTTTCTTTCTTAAAAAGGACATCAATAAGCATCTCATTAATGTTATATATTTGAAAAGGTTTAGACTAGAGGATGCTGTTCCCCAAACCGTATGCTTACCAATTAAAAAGTATGAATTCTTGCATATCGTTAATGATTTCATCCTTGAAACAAGCCCTTTCTGCTCTTTTGTTCTCCACAAATAAGATTTAAGTGGATGAAAAAAAAATCCTGAAACTGCAAGGTAAGTACTTTTCAGAAAAGAAAATACCCAGTTATTATTTGCAATTCTTTCCTTCAGGAAACCAGGGTTTTCTCAATACTGTATAACAGCATTAAAAACAACAAAAGGAAATACATTGGACACTGCAGTTAGACCGCAGCTGTCATCCAAACCCCCATTTCAGATTTCTGCACTCATCACAAAGCCTCATTGTTCTTTAGGTAGTAAATCTCGTAAGTCAGCACTATGCGCTGATATCTAACGTACATTATGCTGACACAATCCTCCCTTATCCGTTTTATATATATTGAGATTTCAGATAAGATTGTGTTTGAAAAAGTTGGCACTAAAAATACTTGTAAGCCACCAAGTAAAGACAATGTACGACACTGGTACCTGCGCGGGCTTCTTGCTGTGGCTACGGAATGCTTAAATATGCGGAAGAAAAGGAAAAGAAACAAATCGGTCCCTGTGGAATTCGTCCCCCATGTGGTTGCAAATGTTTGGATATAAGTAATGTATTGATGACTCACCTCCCTCCTTTTAGTTTTCCCTCACATTTGGGGTCAAGGAAATGGCTGGGTCCAGCATTACAGAAACATGTGTGTGCCCATGTGGGCAGGTTCTCAGGGCAGGGGACACCAGTAGAGGCAGTTTTGTCTACACAGACAAAACATTCCTCCAAGGTAACAAATTCACATCCATTCCAGTGGGCTTCTCGCATTTGTAACATGGAGATTCTAAGAGTTTCCTACATTATTTCATTTAAAAATATTCAACACGTAAAACCTCACCTACTGTCATACTAACTGCTCAATAAATCTTTTCAGTTCTTGGGACCGCATGAGAAATGCTGACCAGATTAGAATGTGCCAGCAGCAGGGATTGAAGCCCAATTTTGAAACGGACTTTCAGAGCAAGAAATGCAGCCAGCCCCTAGCACCATGAGAGAGGGCGCCCTTTCGACATCTGTCATGGGGCCCCGTTCTAACCATTCTGATCCCCACTTCACTGCTCAGCTGTGCACTTGACAGTCTCAAGAAGAAAAAAAAACATGGGCTGAGAGACCAAGGGCTAAAAGAAAGGGGGGCTGCCCAAAGGGCAGCCTAATGCAGAGAAAAGTGCTTCTCCTGATACTTACAAATCATGAGTCCTTAGGCCCTTGGGAACTTTCCTTTTACTTAAATCAAAGTCAATCTTTTCCAAGCAATAACTGGGGGCCCCTTCGCCTCACACTGAAAAGCAAGCATTTGCCACTTCAGCTGTACAAATTACATAGGATTGAAAATAGTATAGTTGAAAGAAACATGGAGTTCATAATTAGAGTTCTCTCTCTTCTTTGCCCCTCTTTCAAGGCAAACAGGAACAAGCTGAGCTGAAACACGGTTGTTGAAAAGGTTAAAAGGTTGTCATCCGCCTGTGTTCTATCTTTAGTCTTGTTCTCTGTCTTCCTAAGATGCGAAGATACAGTTCCTCTAACGTACAGAAACATTCTAGGCAGTGTCTCAGGCAGTGTCCCCAGGGTAGTTTACCAGAGGGGACCCGTGTCAAGCCACTCTAGGATTTCCTTTTGTTTTCTCTATGATTCACGAGGTTGCACAACGTGGCTAAGGAACAAGATGGATGCCTGCTCACAACAGAAGTCTGCAAAGGAGTCTGGGAATTCCATGGCAAAGAAACAAGATGTTTCAGGTACACTAAGCCCCAGAGTTAAGATTGTGAGCCTCTTAGGGGCAGGGATTATGTTTTTCTTTTTCTTGGTGCAGGACATACTGCTGGCATTCAAGAAGTATTTGGTGGCTTAATAAATACAGGGGATGAACACATGATGTCCACATCACAAATGCAGTTCAGAATCCATAGCTACTAAGGTGTTATTTTCATGAGAAAGTAAACCTTTCTGGATTCTTGGGTAGTTTAAGATTAAAGCCACGCTGGCAAAATGGGGAGATTTAGGAGTGTTCCTCTTATGTCCCAAGGGCTACGTGTCAGTTATCAGAGGAAAAACAAAAAACAAAAAACCACCTTTCTTTAAAAAGGGACTGGGTTGTAGCTCAGTAGTAATGTACTTGCTTAGCACGTAAGAGGCCCCGGGTTCAAGCCCTAGCACTGTGAAAACAGTCACGATACTATTCTGAAAATGCGTTTCTGAGTCGAAACTCAACAAAGCAACAGAGCATTCAAATGAAGGGGTAGGACAAAAGGAATGACACAGTACTGTTTTTTTTTCCTTTGGGTAATCTTGTGCTAGCATGAGATTTTGAAGAATTTCTTCCTGTCAAAAAGATGGAGTCAAATGCATTTAAAGTATCTACATCTCCTATCCCTCTTGTTCTCAATAGTACAGCATGCAGTCTCGTGCCGTTGCTCTACACCAAGGTTTATAATCATTAGGTAGGCTTATACTTCATGATTTTACCTTTCAAAAATCCTATAGGCAGTTAATCCACATTAAAACTCCATTACTGATTCGCAGGTTCAAGATTTAGAATTGAGAGATCCAAACTAACTTAAATCTGTTTTTGACTGCCCATGTTTAAAAAGAATTTAGGCATGTTTACTTCATTTAAGGATTCTTAAATTGACTTTATCATTATCATTTGTACCCAGAGAATATGCTATCTCTGAAGTGATTTATTTAGTCTTTAAAGCAGAGCTTGTTAAAACTTTATCACAGTTGGTGTGGATGAAAGTCCTTGAGATCAGAAGCCAGAAGATCAAAATATTTGGGTTCGAGTTCTAGCTGAGGAACATGCCACTTACATAATCTTACATAAGCACTAACTTTTCCCCAGCATCAGCTCTGTTATTTATAAGGAGAATAAAGAGAAGTAGCTGCTCAAGAACTGCTCTGAGGATTTTATCAGTGTAAAGCAATTCATTTTATAAATTGCATGAAAGCAACCACTTTCATCATCATCATCATCATCATCATCATCATCATCATCATCATCATCATCATTATCTGTACTTAAAAATGCTTCAAATGACAGAGTACCAAACCTGGAAACCTGTCTGCCTTCATCCTGAATTGACCCAGAGCAGAGTAAGAAGGTTCTTCCCTGTAATGAGCGATAGTAATGCTATATGCTTGTGTCACTTGTAGGTCACAACAGTCCCACTGTCTGCATATCAATTTACATCTGCTCTCGGCAATGAACTGTATTTCTAACTCTGGAGACTGAAGCACAGAGAAGGTTTGGTAACAGGCTCAAACTCACATGTGCTTCATGAATTAAATAATTTATTGAGCACTACCAAGTACCTCAGTACTTCTTATTGGTTGGTCCTGGGAGGTATGATGTGTACCAAGAGTGATAAATAATGAAGTGTTCTGGCTGGAAAAGGTAGTGAGTCGCAAGGCTATTGGAAATTTCTTTCCTTTTTTGATTGGCAGAAATTTAATAAATTTGATGACATGTTTAACTTCTCTAGTGAGCACCAGTACCAACAGATGACAAGTAATGG
Source organism: Chinchilla lanigera (assembly GCF_000276665.1). Taxonomy (NCBI): domain Eukaryota; kingdom Metazoa; phylum Chordata; class Mammalia; order Rodentia; family Chinchillidae; genus Chinchilla; species Chinchilla lanigera. The sequence continues at coordinate 9,428,881 of NW_004955483.1, read as the reverse complement.
GACAAAATCTTTCACATGGAAATGTGTGAGTACCAGGTTTGACCTGCTTCAAAGTGGATATGCCAAGGACCGCTTCCAGGGTGGAGATAGAGCCAAATGCGAAGCAGACAGGAATCCCTGCCCTCAGGGTTGGCCACAAACTGGATTCTTTTGAATTCCAAGACATTTTCTCCCTTCCTTATTATGCTAGTGTGTACACTGGGCTGGCACGTGCTCCCTCTAGAGGCACATCCAGAAAAAAAGGAAAGAAAAAGAAGAAATACCTAGGCAGCACTATACCAGCATAAGTGATCAAAATGATCAAGCCCCCTGCAGTGCCCTGTAGTCTAGGGGGTCACAGGGCTGAGGTCACGAAGGATCCTTTGATGTACCTGTAACACATTGGCTTCCGAAGCCCTGTATCATGGAGAATGTCTCCAGTCTGCATGGACTTCCTCCCCTGCTAATTACCATCGCATGCCTAGTATATATAACTCCCAGTCTTGCATACAAATTCATATATATTTCCCATCCCTCTTACTGCTGTACACTTAGTGCTTTTAGTAGCTCAGCAAGTTTACAGTCCATAGGTAAACTAAACAAGCGTCAGAAACATTTTTAAAAAATGCTTTATATTTGTATATCAGACAGTAAAACTTAGACACTTGATCTTAATCAAAAGGCCGAGAAGCGATAAGCCAGTAAAACTTAGAAATCAGTACAAAAGGACCAAGTGATTTCTTTGTTTACTAGTAGTTTCCCCCTTTCCATGGTTCCCCTTTCTGAAGTTTCAGCTACTCACAGTCAACCATGGTCCAAAACATTAAAGGGAAAATTCCAGAAGTGATTCTTAAATTTTAAATAACTGTTATTATAGTATATTGTTACAATTTTTTGTAGTGTAATATCAAGTAATCTGTTATGGTTCTTAATTTGTAAAGTAAACTTTATCACAGATACGTATGTATAGAAAACAGTACGGTAATCTACAGGGCTTTGTACTATCTGCAGCTCTAGGCATCCACAGAGGATCGCGTCCCCTATGGATAAGGGGAGCTGTTCTCCCACCAGTTAGGTTATAAAATGGATCCTAGGGCAGTGATCACATCATGCAAACTTCTGCTTTCTACATTCTTGATTCTGGTCTTTGTCCAGGAGCTTGCTGGGCACTAGAGTGGGAAAACAGTGTGTACTGAGCATCTGAGGTGTGGAGAATGCTCTAGGAGACAAGAAAGGTCACCAGCGAAGGACAGCATCTATCCAAGCGCCACACCATCTAACTGAGTGGTGAGCGCCAACTTGAGAGGAAAAAGAAATACAGCAATCACTGAGCTGAGGGAAGCACTTCTAAAATATAACCCAATTAAAAACTAGACAAAAGACCTAAATGGACACCTTCCAAAGAAGCTATACAGACATCAGATAAGTATATGGAAAAGATGACCCACATCCTGAGTCATCAGGGAATGGCAAATTAAGGCACAATAATATACTCCCATGTGCCTATTAAAACGGACAAAATCCAAAGACAGCCAATAGCAAATGTGGGCAAAAGCGTACAACAAGGGGACTCTCATTTATCACTGGTGCGAATGCAAGATGGTATGGTTATGCTGGAAGACATTTTGGCAGTTTCAAAAAAAAATCTAAACTGGCAGATCCTTTATGGGGATAGGAAGGGGACCAGGAGATGGGAAAGACAGGAAGAAGGGGAAGAGAAATAAAAAGGATCAAGATGCTACATGTATAAGTACTACATTCCCATGATACATGTATTTAATAATGTATTTCAAATATAAAAAATTTTAAGTTGGTATCTATAAAAAATAAAAGCACACTTCATGTTATGATCCAGCAACCATGCTCTTTGGTGAAAATCTAGTAGGTACTAGAATGTTTAGAACAACTCTACCCACAACTGCCAAAACTCAGTAAATGGGCAAATAAACTGTGGTACATCATATAACAGAATTCTCCCACACTAAAAGGAAATGACCTATCAAGACATGGAGGAACTGGAATGGACACTGCTACATGAATAATGCTTGCTTGAAAATTATATACCTGCATGAATCTATATGGCACTGTAGAAAAAGCAAATCTATGGAGAGAGTAAAAAACCCAGGGGCAGGGGCTGGGGATTTAGCTCAGCGGCAAAGCGCCTGCCTGGCAAGCGCAATGTCGTGAGTTCGGTTCCCAGTACCGGAGAAAAACCAAAAACAAACAAACAACAACAACAACAAAAAAAACAACCCAGGGGCTCAGGGGTAGAAAGGGAGTGAGGGAGGAGCAAATACAGCACAGAAGAATTTTAGGGTGGTCAAACTATTCCTTAGGATGACAGACACACCACTATGCATTTGTCAAAACCATACAAATACACCCAACAAAGAGTGAATCCTAATGCAGACTATGGCCTGTGGTTAATAATTTATCAATAACAGTCATCGCCTGTGAGAAATGCACTCTGCAAGATGTTAGTCATAGGAGACACAGCATCAGGGAAGAGGGAAAGCCCGGGATGCGGGAACTCTCTGTACTTTCCAATCAATTTTTCTGTAAACTCAAAACTGCTATTAAAAAGCCTATTTAAAACAAAACAAAACAAAACAAAAACTGCACTGTCAGCTGTTTAGAGACACCCCTCCCCCCATGCCAGTCAGAGCCCAGTGGAACTAATCAGGACTGATGCCATGCTGATGACTCCCAGCCAGGGTCGCAAGAACCACAGGGGAATTGTTTATTGGTCAGACTCCAGCAGGACAGGGATTCCAACAGAGGTGAGGGGCTGGCCAGGAAGCCAGAGGCACTGGGAGGCGTGGTCAGCAGCGCAGCAGGTTTGCAGGGAAGACAAAGGCTCTAAGTTAGTGAATAACTGGAGGTAAAGCCCAGGATGTCACAGAGAGGCTGGGAGTAGGAGTCAGAGAGGAATCTGCAAGCTGAGTGAGGCCACTCTGCACAGCTGGGACAGGCCATGAAGGAACTGGGATGATGGACAAGGAAGTCTCAGTACCACGCTGGATAGGAGACAGGGAAACCTAACCCGGGTGAGGTCCTGGGCCATCAGCTGCCAGGGGATGTAAACAGAAGACACAGGGACTCCATGAGAAACAAATCCTCCAGGATAAGGGATGGTGAGCTATCAAGGAAGCCGAGAGGGAAGAATAATCGTTTCTCACAAGTCCTGGCTGGGAGGCGGGAACCCAAGAGCGTAGCTCTATCAAAGAGGCTTCCTAGATTTCTTCTCCTACAGTGTCTCATTTGATCATATTGAGGACAGAGCAAGAGGTCCATGCAGCAGATACCAGCAGAACAGAGAAAGAAGGCCAGGAGGAGAGAGGGCACACACATCTGGTGGGGTTAACGAGCTGTCACTCGTATCCAAGTACTGGCAAACCCTACAGCCCTCCTCAATATTTTAAAATCCTGTTTGTCTGTATGAGAAGATGCTGACAACATATGTTGCTGTGATAAAAGAAGGTTTAGAACAGTATATCAAGCACGATTCCGTTTTTGGACAGGTACATGAATTTACTTGTGTGTGTGTGTGTGTGTGTGTGTCTGTGTGTGTATGTGTGTGTACAGAAAATATCCCGGAAGAAAATACACTCAACTATGAACAGTGGTGAGTGTCTACAGGCACCGTCAACCTGGCAGATCTTTCAGATTCCTGGTTTGTACCTTCTCAATTCCTCTGCAAGCAAGCCCAACTCCTCTGCAAATTCCTACACAGGCATTTTTTTTTCAATGAAAGAATCAATGTTCTTTCCACGTCATAATTCAACTTTTCTACCTTCTCCTTATTAAGAGTAGAAAAGCCAGTATGTTGCCCAAACGCTTGCTTTTACATAAGTGTGGTGTAACCTCTCATTACAGAGATGACTTCAACGGCCACATCCTGATGCATAAGGGAAAAAAAAAAAAAGAATGGAAATTCCAAAGAGCTAAAGTCACAAAAAGTAACGCCCGGAGTAACAAAAGCAGGAGCGAAGGAAAGTGCCGTGGGTAGAGAGAGTCCAACCCCCACACAGCACCAGCACTTGTTTTCCTCAACTCTGGAGGAGGTTTCTTGATTAGTCTATTCTAAAAGTTGTTATTTTTAAACACCCTAGCTAAACATATCATCCAAATGCACAGATATGCAGACTGCCTCGTGATGCACATTATTTATGAAGATAATGGAACAGCATGACCAGGAATTAGCATGAATCGCAGTTACTCTACGGCAGATGTATTTCCCACCAACCATCCGCACAGACACACAGCCCAACTACTGGCGTCAGGTTTGAGTGTTTGGTCTTATCCGTCCACACTGCCATTTTACAACCAGAGGAAGGAGGGGAGGAGAGAGAGGAAGCACAGAACAGTCACCCCGGGAGCTATGTTTTAATGTTCCTTCTTTTCCAAACCTAACAATTTCGCCCTGCAAGCTGTATCAGGCAGTACCTTTAATCCAAGGCGTTTCACTGTAACTGTTTGCTATCGTTCGCTATTCAGCCATCTCCAGTGGCTTTTGATGCTACTGCATTGAGGCATGAGCACGGGAAAAAGTCGGAAAGAAAAGCTGAAAACAGTTCATTTTGAACACCTTTCCCTGTCTACAGTCCTGCCCGAATGTTTGGCAGGAGAAGCAGCTAAGCGATTGCCTAAGACTAAAGATTTCCTGAAGATTCCATTTATTTCTGGCTTTTTCCTGTTCTGTATAAAATATAGATATGCCTTTGGTAAAGACACCAAGTGCTCAGTGGATATTTTGTAACATTTTATTCAAAGAGTGTGGTAGTAAAAACATAGGGATAACAACAGCAATAACAATAAAAACAGAATAATTTGTCTCTGACTTTCCTTTAGAGTAAGATCACTTAGAATTTTAAAATTCTGAGGCCAGAGCCTAAAGTAATGATTTAGGTTTAGCACTGATTATTACCTTGTAAATGGGAAGTACCTCCCGACTGTCATCAGAGTGACTGCTCCTTCTGAGAGAGACATGGCGGGATGAATGTTCAGCCAAAGCAGAGAGCGAGCATACATGCTGTCCCTGGGCTATGCGCTGCTTCTCCACACTGGTACACGTACGGAACATATTTCAATTCCCCCCTCCCTCTGAGATTATAAAATTTTAAAATTCACTGTATATTTTGATCACACTGTGTACCTATTAAATGTGCTGGCAGTGAAAACACAGATTCGGAGCAACCAGGAGCTCCAAAATGCTTATTGAATTTTCATCCTCCTTTCAAATAGAGGACATAAAGCTGACTCAGACTGATATTTCTTCTGAATGGAAGCAGTAAAGCCTGGGTATGTTTATAATAGAAACTCTCTGAGATGTGGATTCATTTCTCCAGATCAAGTCCCTATACCTAAAAATACAAGAAGTTATATTTGAAGGTAAATCTGCCAAAACCACAAATGACAGAGTTGGCCCTTAGCTACTCAGACCCTCTAGAAAGGCATAATTTTAAGATTTCCAAAGTAGTCACCCAATAAATACCCCATAAATTAATGAACAGTTTGTTTACAATTGTCCGTGTGTGACGTTTTATCAGGGCCTTTAAAATCAGCATAAATGATACAGGAATCTTGCTCTTAAGAAGCTTCTATTCTATTGGGACTAGCAAAATATAAATAAATTCAGTACAGTGGGGTATTGGTAGTAATTATGCAACATTATAAAGAATAATTGTAATAAGGAGCCAGCAGTCAAGAACTAGGAAGAGGGTAGAGAAAGTGTCTAATTATCTGATTAAACTAATTCACACCAAAGTGTTAATATCTCACCTGTGACCTCTCCCAGCATCACTTGCATTGTAATACAAGACATATCAAAAGTTTTGCTTGACATGTGAGGACTAAACACATTCATAGCATTTCAGGCCTGTGCAGTCAGAGGCTGGCAAAAAGAAGATACTTCAGCTACTGCTATGCAAAAACTTTACAGTTCTGTCCCTTAAAAAGTCCAGAGAGGGTAGGTAAATGTCTCTTTCCAGCCTTTGAGTCTAATAAGGCCACACAAGAAAGTTGGTGAACAGACTCTAGATATCTTCACACCTATGTTTATGGTGGCATTATTCACAACAGCAAAAAGGTGGAAGGGAGCAACCCAAGTATCTACCCACGGATGAACAGATAGGTAAAATGTGATCTAGTCATATGACGGAATATTATGCAGCCTTAAAAAGGAAGGAAATTGTGATGTATACCACAACATGTTTGAAATCGGAAGATATTACGCTAAGTAAAACAGGCCCAGCCACAAAATGATAAATGCTTTATGATTCACCTCATAAGAGATATTTAGACAAAATTAGAGAAACAGGAAGTGGAACAGTTGTTGCCAGGGGATGGTGGTGGAGAGAATGGGAGGGTGCTGTTTAATGCATCTAAATTCAATTTTACAAGAAGAAAAGAGATGTGGAGATGGAGGGATGGATAGCAACACAGTATTAGTGGACATACAATTACTGTGGAAATCAGTGTGGAGATTCCTCACAAAACTGGGATTAGAGGTCCCATTCGACCCAGCTATTCCCCTTTTGGGTATTTTTCCAGAAGAAATGAAAACATCATATCACAGCAATATATGTGCACCCATGTTTATAGCAGTACAATTTGTCATAGCTAAATCTGGGAAACACTCCAAATGTCCATCAGCTGAGGAATGGATAAAAAAGATGTGGTATTTTTATACAATGGAGTCTTACCTACAAAAAAGATAAACTGGAGACTTTTATAGGAACGTGGATGCAACTAGAGACCACACTCATAAGTGAAATAAATCAGACTCACATGTGTAAATATCATATTGTCTCCCTAGTGTAAGAAACTGAAAGAGTAAATAAAATCTGAAACGTACAATAGATATTGTGAAAGGGAAAGAAACTGCTCAAAAGGAAAGAACAACTGGGATGAGGGAAAGGAGGAAAGAAAGAAAGAAAGAAAGAAAGAAAGAAAGAAAGAAAGAAAACTATATATGTACACACACCCAAGATAGCTAAGATAATTGTACTACTAATTTCTATTGGTTTATTGAAAGGAACAGCTAATGCTTAATTTTTCTGACCAATTTTACATGCTTATATCTGGTAATCTGAACAACTACTTTGAAGATAACAATATGCACTATAACAACCATTGTTGAATTCTTATCACCTTGGTTTTTTTTTGAAATTCTGTATTGTTTCTAATGTTTTTTATTATTGTTTATTCTCCTTGAAATTAAAAAAAATATTAGTGTACAGAATGGCCCTGAACTGTACACTTAAACACGATGGAGACAATAACTTTCCTAATGTGTATTTTATCACAAAACACTGGAAAAACAAAGAAGGTAGGTGAAGCAGGCCACCTTTGAAATGTCTTTGATTACTACTGTTAGTCATTTAATATGGAAAGTTATTAGATAGAGGTCAGAATGGACAGCACGTGTCAGTGAGGGAGATAGTTGGTTGGTCCCTAACATTATTTAAAGAAGTGATACCCAAAGATCTCCCTCAGGACTGGCAGAAATTTTACCATTTAAAAAAGAGTCAATCCTTCCATCTCCCAGCTCTCACAAAATGCGATTACTCTGGCTGAGGTCCATGTTTGTGTTTCTATTTTGCCAGATCAATGCAAGTGTCTTTATTAGACTGTTTTCCCCACAGGCCAATCAAGGAGCATGGGCTGATGGGGGGCATGCGGCAGAGGAGAAAAATCTGACCAGACTGGGAGAAAAAAGAGGGTCACCAACAATTGCAAGGTTAGAAAACAACCATTGAAATGAAACCGTATCTGCTTTGAAATTTGCCCTACACCACAATGATCCTTCATTACAGGATTTCAGACAAGCCTGGCTCTGCTTTATCATCCCAACGTTTTCTCTTGTGCCTGAAAGACTCTTAGCAATAATAATAAAAAAAAATCACAACTCAAAAGCTGAAAAGGATTTTCTCAGAAGATGAACACGTTTTCCACTAAATAATTTCCAGCCCTGGTAATGTAATTTCATCACAGAAACTAATTTTGAACTTTCAGTTGCATGAACTGAAATATGTAAGTAATTTAAGACTGAGATGGAATAAATAAATATAGATGCCTTAAAGCTTGGCATGTCTGACTTTGGTGTGGTGAGTAATTAGGTTTAAAGAAATCTAGATATGCAAATGACATAATAGATAAGACAGATAATCAGAGGGGCTTTAATGTCAAGATCAGCAGAAATTAGAGCCCACAGCTACGACCTTAAGCCCACACCATAGAGTGAGAACAGAAGGCTGGCTGAACGCAAGGTTTTCATGTTTGCTGGAGTCATCCTACTGCTCTGTAGCTGGGCAGCATTTAGTAGAGGATGCCAAGGGTGTGTATGTGTGAAAGTGTGCAAGCATGCACACGTGCGCGCACACACACACACACACACACACACACACGGGAAAGAAAAGAGGCAGAGGGAGAGACTCTAGTGACTGTTATATCAGAGGATCTGCATAAAAGGGTGGGAGAGCAACATTCACCTGAAGCGAGATAGGCCATCTTCCTTTAGAAGGAGCCCAGAATCCTTAAGAGCGATTATTGATCTTAGCATTAACACATAGACTGTCCATGATTACAGTGACTGCGTCCCTATATTAATACAGGAGGCAATTAAGCGCAGCTCTGAAAAAAGTTGCATTCTTGCACACTGAACGTTTTACAAATTTTCAAAGAGCAAGTAAATAACGGGAGGTAGTCTTGATCATGGTGTGGCTTTCCTTGTAACGTGGTCACAGTGCTGAAGGTGACACAGAAAGCACAGGTGAGTAAGAAAAGCCAGCAAAACTCAGTGAAAATAACACGCAGGTGGTGGAATCCACACACCTGCATCTCCACCCTATTTCCAAAAATAAGATTCTATTTTCCTCCTCTGTACTCCATATCCTCTAGAACAGATTGGCTAAGTATTTATAAAGATCAGTGTGTTATTTTCATTAATATTTTATGCAAAAGTCACATAAGGTCATGCGTGTCTCCAGGAAGGAAAATGTGGAGCTGGAGACCTCGCCAGTCACTGAGGATGCTGAGCTCGTTCCTTCATCTGGCACTTGTTTCACCCTCTGCTCGGGAAGCCAGAGCAGATTGAGCAGAGCAGCCCATATCTCCCTTTCGGTATAGAATGCAATGAGTCAGTGTTTATGTGCCGATCTGCTATTAAAGCAAATAAGCAGAATCAGGAATTCCAAAACACGCCATGTTTTCATTTCCATTTCATATGAGCACGAAGCTCTTGCCAAATTTGGGCACTTGAAATGATGAGGTCCCCTATCGCACATTTCTTTATCAGTCCTCCACATAATTATTTGACTAAGACTCTCCAATAAAAATGTCTAACATGCTTGCTATGTTTCTCAGCAATAAACAAATGCTTATGGGCTCTGATGGTGCCCTGGGTGGTTTTTTTGTTGTTGTTGTTTCCCAAATTTTCCGCCTGTCCCTGAAGATGCATCCCATTCAGTTAGGTGCTCAGTGACGACACCGTATCAGAGGGTCTGGGCCACCCGGGATGTGCACAGCAGTACTCCTGGGTGAGTTTAACAGAACTGATGCAGCATTGCCATCTATGAACACAAGAAGAAGTGCCAACATGGCCAGGTATATCCATCTCACAAGAAACTGATTTCTATAAAAGCCCAAACTTGAAGGTGAAAAAAGCATGGACATCTGAGTGACCAAGGTGGCCTGCCTGCTCCCCGAAGATCCTTCCTGGCTTCTCTGCTATGCTTCTTGTCCAACTTTTCCTTATAGAGTCCCATTTATTCTCAATGTTGTCTGTATTTCTCTTTAAAGAAGAAAATCAGACAAAACATGATACATTAGCCTCAGGTTAATGCACACTTTCATGTTCCTTCTCATTCTCTGTAAAAGCGCTGTCGACATGTGAGTTACAACTCAGAGGACCAAAAAGTACCCCACAATTCCCATGTGATATCACAGTGTTTCGGGACAGCACACTGGCCCCCAACTGTCCTGGTGAAAACCACAAGTTCTCACTCTCGGTACCTTGAATTTAGTGATATGAAACAGCCACTTCTATTTTAGTATTTTTACAGAGTTAGACTTCATAGGTAGAAGGTCAGATCTGGAAATTAACAGGTGAGCACTGGCCCTGTCAAGGTTACAAAGCATTTCTCGAGAGCCCCAGGGTCCTGAACACACTTGTTCCTTTTCAGGTCATGAGTGGGGGGAAACATGTTGGAAAGAAAGGAGTCTTTGGCTATGGTAAGCCTGTGATACTATTACAAGGAGAAAGCACTTTCAGAGATTGTGCTGAATCAGCCCCTCAACAGGTATAACTCGGAATCCATAATCCAGAGTCTGGTAGGACCCACAGAGGAAAAATGTGCCGTCAGTGGAGGTCAAGGGTTCTGAGTTCTCCCAGCAATTCCAGTCAGGGTGCTCAGGACCTCAGCCTGTGATTCTCTCACTGTACCTGTGAGGGTCACAACTTCTGCTTCCTCCATATTGTTTCAGTTCTGATGCCCCTTCTCAGTCATCTTTTTCTCAACTGTCCTGGGGAGATCTCTTTGGAAATTTCCCTGAATTGCCTCAGTTCAAGTGCTTCTAGGCTTTTGTCATCCCACCATGTGTCTACGTATCTTATTGATCATGTCAACAACATGCTTGAAATCATATGATGACTTGTTTCCTTGTTGACAAGATAAGCTTCAAAGTCCACAGCAGAGTTTATGGAAAAGTTACTTATGACCTGGCACCATCTTAACATGTCTCCCATGCTCTACTCTAGGAACCCTGAGACACCTGCAGTTTTCCAACACACCATATCCTGTCTTACTTCTGAGGTTTGCACATACTGTCCTCCTCCATGTACAAGAGCTGGAGAGCTCCCTACCACTTGGATGGAACGTATTAGGCAATTTGCTCTGGCCAAAGAAAAATTAGCAAACAGATTGCAAATCGATGTGGAGAAGCACTTGTGTACCAGGGTCTCCCTTCTCTTGCTCCTCATGAGAACCATGAAACTGTGATGGTATGAAGCTCAGATAAACCTCCTGTGGGATATAAAACCGTGTGGAGCAGACATTTTGAACTGAAGCTCCCCTACCTCTCATGCCAATCTTCTTCCAACAGCCACATGAGTGAGGCCATCTTAGGGTAATCAGTCCCAGGCAAGGTTGGTCAGCCCATGGGACCCAGAGAATTATAATACAACATGTATGTTCATTGTTTTAAAACACTAAATGCTGGGATGACTTGTTACACAGTATAAGCTAACTAATACTCCCACATTGTTTTCCGATTAAAACTACTCACCCTTCAGGTCTGAGGATGAAAGCTTCCCTGACCCCAGAAGGTGCCACTCTGATTCATACTCATGGCATCATGTAGGTACCACTGGAACAGCACAGGCATGGTATTAAAAAGTTGTCTATTTTCTCATCTCTTCCCCTAGTGACAGAAAGCTCCTTTAACTGCTGTGGATGTTTACCCTCCAGGGCACCCTCAGTAACAATTTGCTGAAGAAGATAGGTGATGCAGGTATCTATCTTTAAGCTTTGTGCCAGCTCTAATTTCAAATAATTATACTAAACAATTTTTACCTACCACCATCTAGACATGGAAACTATATCAAAATGTATTTTAATGTTTTTCTTTCTTAAGAGTTCCACTCATATCAATGGCCTTTGGGAATCTCCCTAGTCTTTTTGTAGACAAGACCATAGTATCTTCCAAACTCACAGTGCCTTTCAGTTTGACTTATACCAAAAAATTCACCTAAAATTCCAAGGGTCCTCAGTGCATGAATGTGAATAATTCTGACAAACGTTATCACTTTCATTATCATAATTACTTTATATGCCAAAGAAGCAGAAGGTCTTAACAATCGAATCACTGTCAGTATAATGACAATGACAACTGGTGATAAATCCTATTGCAGAGGAAATGTCTCTACGACAAAAACACTAGCAAATTTCAACTGCTCACCTGTTTATTTCAGTAACAGATCACTATAAACTTGGAGAGATTTATCATTCTGATACCATCATAGCTACCCCAGTCACTAGTAAGCAATCACTAGGCAAACACATACTTTATCTTATTTAAGTCCCTCAACACTCTTTCAGGGTAGTCATGGTCACCTCTGTTTCACAGATGAGGTAAATAAGGCTCAGAGAATTTGGACACTTTCCCCAAGGACACACAGCTAATGAAGGCAGGTATGGGAGCTGAATGATGAGGTTACTCCAAAAGCCACTTATTTGAATGAATACTTTGGAATCTGATGCAGTAAAGTGGCAGTGGGACCTGCCTTCATTCAAAAGAAAAGGAAACAGAGGCACAGAGAAAGAGAGTAACTCGCCTGAGGTCTCACAGAGGCAGGAATGGGGATAAGAGCCTTGGTGTGATTATCCTGTTGGTGGACTGAGCGCTAGTGGTCCCCCAACCCCAACTTTTCCTTAGTTATTAGTACTTGATTCATACTTATTCTTGAGGTCCACAACAAATTCAGGAAGGAGAGATAACAGGTTCTTCTATTCTAGGGGTGCTTCCAGAAAATGTATGCCTTGCCAGGTTGTGAACATTAGGAAGCCGGAAGTTCATGAGACTTCACTGGATCATCTCCTTTACTGAATTTCTAAGAAACAACCATCAAACCTACAGAAGCGTTTTAATCTTCTAGGTGAATTACCATTCATATTACCTGTATTTCTTACTCATGCCAATGTGAAAAAACTGTTCATTACTCATGCACCATGAAGAATAAATATACACCACCAAGAGTCCAGTTAAGAGCTACATAAAGATCTTTTCTAGAATAAAAAAGCTTCTACAATATCAAGATGCATCTAACAGCTATTTATTGTTCCAGGAAAACACAGCATCTTCTACCATTTACACCAGTTCAACAATTGAGACTAATGACCTAGCTAGGCACACCACACACTGTCAAACAGTTTTTCCCTTAAGAAACATCCTGGAAACACAGGGTGCTCTGAAATTGTTGACAACTACCTTTGCAGTCTATTTCCAAAAATCATTTCTCCTGTTTCAAGGCCCAGATCTTTATTTTCCACCCCTATTCTAGCTGTGGAAGATGGAGTGAGTATTTGTGGCATATATACAAGGTGTTGGAAAATGCTCAGTTCCATCCCACGGGCTTCTGATGATGAAAGTTATCTCAGTTTAACTATGGTTTGTCAGTGGAGCAAATAAACATAGAGACTACACACATTCTTTTATTAATGAAAAAAAGGTAGTAATATATATTCCACGGCAATGGAGCTCAGATCCTCTGGGGACATCCCTCTCGGGTTTTCTGGTTTTTGAACTCCTCCCAAAGATCAGGCCTTAGTGTTTCTTTGTGAAAAAATGTCTCAACATCTGCAGCCTTCACAGACGCAAGCATTCCTGGGGATTTGTCAGCCAAACCCACTGCCTAGGGATGTCGATAATGAAGCAGCTATGGCACAAGATCACCAAGAGTGTCAGTGTCACCTGGCTAGACTGCCCCATTTTAGACTTAACTTAGGTAAAGTCAGATAGGTTAGGGACTTTAAGATATGTTCCTTGGAATTTCTATTCCATTTGGATCCAAACCAGAAAATGCCAGGAGCCATTTGGTGCCAGTTTCCACGTTGGGTGCAGGGATCAGTTACCAGAGCCCTGTACGAAAGTTCTCAGCATACTGGGTGCTTTCAGGCCCGACCCATCAACAAGAAAGAGCCAACATGGGCTGGTGTGTTTTCCTCCATCTTCCCTTTCTTAACCTTTGATTCCTTCTCAGCATCTACCCATGTTCACCAACTCTGAATGTCACTGCTGATAAACAACCAGAACACTGACATTAATTCCCAAAGAAAACTGATACCATCAAATGTACCAAGACTGCCTAATATTCTTGCCTGGCATACTTACAGTCCTCCTGCACAATCCATTAATTAGTTACTCTCCATGGGATCTAGCTACCAGAGAGACCATGTGGTCCATGATCCTTACTAACGACATCCTCTCCTGGAATCCTGCCCAGATGAGGGAAATCCAAGAACGGTGACTGCCAACTCCCTTCTGACCCTCTTGAGGCCACCCACTTCCACCGTCATGCCCTCACTTGCCTTAGGGAAGTGCCAACCAGCAAGTTGCTAGGACAACCAGGGTCATGGCTGAGGGACAGAAATAGATTGCCAATGGTGCTGGGAGCTGAACTGCAAGCTCCAGTCAATAGCAATGACCAACCCCATGGCAGCTCCACTGTCCCCTAAAGACAGTGACAGAGTAACATAACGCAGGGGTGGCTCTCACTTGGACATACTACGCTTGTGCTTGATGTGGTGGTGACAGAAAAGGGACAAGGAACTAGCTCAACACAGCTCAACACAGATCCTGTTCTGAATGGTAGGAGTTGGCAGATAAGCAGTTACCAGGGGATAAGCAGTAACCTTAATTTTACTAATCACCTGGGAGTAGGAGAGGGAAGTTGTTCGTGAACAGATATGGGACAGCCATGACCAGGCAGAGCAACTAAGGATGTCAAAGGGGAGAAAAATCTGTTTGTACAGCAATAGCTGTCCCCTTTCTGAAAACAGCATCTTCTTTTATACCCTTATTTCTTGGGGAACAAAGAAGAAAAGGCAAAGGTAACTGGAAAACTAGGGCTTGCCGTGATAGCAGAAGGGAATCACCTTTGTGCTGGGTTCTCTTTGTTCCATAGGGCAAGTTTTACAATGCTTTAGAACAGGTAGCAACTTGTAGCAGCCCCAGGAATTAAGAGTGCCTATCAAAGTCTTGGATTTTAGCCCTGGAGAAATGATAATTTTTCAATTCCATGCAAGCTGCAAAGTCTTGAGGAGAAAAAGGGCAAAGTGAAATAAAGAACATCCTAGTGGAAACTATGAAACTATCTCAGCAAGAGCATTATTTCTAGAGGCACAAACTAAGGTGTCCCCGTGTCATTGATGATGTCTGCTGCTCAGACTGAACTAAGTTAACACCAAACCAGATGTGCTGGTGCAGGCCTGTAAGCCCAGAACTCTGGGAGGCTGAGGCAGGAGGATTGAAAGTTCAAATCCATCGTGGGCAACTTAGTGATTTATCCAGACCCTGCCTCAAAAAAAAAAAAAAATTAGAAAAGGGCTGGGCATATAGCTCGGTACAGAGACCCTGGGTTAGAGTCTCAGCACCACAGTAAAAAACATGAAATAGGTAACACCCCAGAGCAGTAGCTGGGCTAGGGGCCCGGCAGTGCACTACACCAGCACCACCAGCACATTGCACCCTAGTGGCAGGCACCCAAGGCCAGAAGACAGAGCTCGTCACTGGACCTTGTATATAAATATATTAGAAAGAATTAGAAGCAGAAGATGGTTTAGTGACCCAAGAAGATAAGTGTAAGAACTTACTCTCAAGTTAGGGTACAGGGAGCCAGATCTCTCCCAAAAAGGAAGGGGACAAAGAGATGGAGAGAGGAGGAAGGGAGGGAAGGAGATGAAAAAGAATTAAGATGAGCCAGGGATATAGCTCAGCGGCACAAGTGCCTGCCTGGCAAGCACAAGGTACTGAGTTCGACTCCCAATACCAAAAAAAAAAATGTGTTATGCACATGGACTAACGTCCCATGAGGAAGGTAATCACTATGTACTGCAAACATACACTGATAAAAATATTTCAAAAAGGGATTCAGAAAACAGATTTCCATTTTGGGGGAGTCTACTGAAATTGTTTAAGAAATATACAGATTCCAAACAGTTAATTTTGTTATGTTATCTAAAAAGTGCTTTATACTTATTGATAATTGCTTTTTCTGAATTAAGTAATATACTCTTTTAGGTGTCTGCAAAACATCAACATAATCCTGAAGACAGACAGAAGATGAGTTAATTCTTTCAAGAATTTATTACCCAGCTACTACTGGAAATTTACTGTGAACATATGTTTGGGGACTGGTAAAATGATTTTCTGGTATAAAAACTGGTTGTTTTAAAAAAGTAAAAGGTATGGATAATTTTAAAAGTGAAATTACCTTTTCATTTGCCCCTTAATACTAGTCCTAAGGAGCAACTTCTTTTCTGGTAAGAACTAACAGAATTTGTTTTGGCCTAATGACTATACAATGTCATTTTGTTACTATCTGTGTCTCATCTTTCCTGTGAAGAAAGTAAAAGAGAAACACAATCTTTCAGAGGAAAGATGAAAATAACTAAAGTACTACAGTATGATGGGTTTTGTGGGAAGTGACATACATTAGTAATATTACTACACAGGTGACAGAACAGATTGACTTGCGAGATACCTTAAGTATGGGGATTATTTGATCTCTATCTGGAAGAATTTGGGGTGGCTTAACAGTTCTTTCTAGGGATGTGTCACCACCCAGTCATCCTCACTACTTCCCTTCTTGCCTCTGAACTGATTTTTGAACACTGAATACTTCAAAGATATGCCACATGAAAAACACATGCTTAGTGTTAGGTGCGGTTTCTGTCCAAAGCTAGTTAGATGTGCTATACTTACTGCCACGGAGGCATCATTTTCTTACTTAGCCTCTGTCCTTGCTTCACCTTTTACATATAAAGGTGGAAAATAATCCTAAAGCAAATGATGCCCATGTCCTACAAAACCCTGTGCCATGTCTCTGTCATTGGCGAAACCACATTAACTTGTGATAGAAAGAAATTTCTGGCTCTGTGGTCTCTTGCGCCCAAACAGGAAGTTCAATACAACACCAATTCTCACTGTCTCAAAGCATCCCTCACTTTTCCAAGCACATACTTATTGTGTATGAAATTGTGCCTCTGCATGGAGGCCTCATTCACCAGCTTAGTAGGCTTCAGAACCTTTCTGAGAACCTGCCTTTGAGGAATCTCAGCCATCATCCCCTTGGGCATACCTCACTGGGCTACAGAGTACATTTTCCCATAATGCTCTCAGGACTGTCAGTATGAATGACACAGCACTTTATCCCTCACAGACTGGAGCCCATTTTGGCACAAAACTGTGTTTTAATAAGTATTATTTACATAGTAAATTCTAAACTTCAACAGGACACCAACTTTTTACCTCAGTACTTTTTATTTAGAAAGTGGCCTACCCAGGCTGCCAATGGAATTTTCCCCAATAGAACATTTATGTGGTAGAAGATCCATGAACTCTATTCCTTCTATAAGTTCTAGGTGTTCTGAACATCTTCTTCCAGCTCTCTGGGATGCTGGGCTCTTGAGAAAGATGGCAAAATGGAGAAGGGTGTGCCTGGACTGGCTATACTTGGCTAGTGACTCAGGAAGCAGCGGTGACACCTGCTCTCGGATATAGCAGCTCATAAAAGGCCCCGCTAAAGGTTATGGCCCCACTTGATCTACTAGGAGTGAGTGATGGGCAGGAAGTAGCAAAGCTATCAATAAGAGGTGACTCGAAGGAGACTAAGAAAGAAAAATGGGTAAGGCAGGAAATCCTTTTGGACTTGTGACTTCACAAGAATTCCCGGAGCACTTGTACAGAAAGTGCTTGGTTGGAGCCTCTTTGTCTTCTTGAAGGAGCCATACAAGCCAAGACTGTTCATCCCTGGAGACACCTCCTTCATTTATGTAACAGTAAAATCTCCCCTCCTCTCCCAACCCATGTCTACTTCAGATCTTTTTATGATAATGCCACAGAACTTGGCATCCCAAATGGTAAATCTAAAAGGTACAGACTGACAGACACACAGGGAAATTTCCCAGTTGCTTTTATTAGAATACAGATGTGTAATTCCCTGACTCTGGAGACCAGACATCCAGAGCCCATTTTAAGATGCATAAAGACAGCAAACACAATGCTGGTTCAACAGGCAGAGCAATGTCTGTTTTCATCCATTTCTTCCCGGGGATAATAATCTAACTCCTGCACTCAGGGCAGTTACTCTGCAAAGGCCGGTCAATAAACACAGAAAATTCCAGGCACACTTACTGCCACTGTCCTCAAAAGCAATACGGCACCATGTTGCCCTAGGCAGGCTTTTGCTCACTTCCCTTTGTCTCCCACAGAGATGGGTTTATTTTGTACCTGAGCACTGTTTCTTCATTTCCAGTGGTGCACGGAATGGCATGCACCCAGCTGCTTTCTGGTCTGTTTCAAGGCAGACACAGCCCGACTTTGGGACAAAACAGGAATACAAATATAACAAAAGAATAAGAGAGATAAAAGCACCCCATCCAAAGCACCCCATCCGCAGAATACCACTGCTCTGCTCACAAACAAACCACAAACCACCCAGATGGAAAAGAAGAGGAAATACACAGTGCAGAATTTTCTTTTAAAAAGTATCAGAAAATCCCCAAATTCTATTGATAGTTCTATAAAACTTTTTAAAACAAATGGTTTTCTCCTTCACATTTACTTACATGCGAGAGACCTTTAGCATGTACTTCTAAGGAAAACAATAGACTGGACTCCCTGAGGCATCCTTTATCCCCTCAAGCTGCTGCCAGGTTCAAGCAATTCTCACGTTAGGATGGACTTCAGGTTCCTTTTCCTCACCAGTGAGCCCCACCCAGGAGAAGCTGGGTGGCACACTTTATCCTTGGACAGTTATTCAACAAATGCATACCCAGAGCCTGCCAGGACCCAAGCTGGATTTCAGCTGCTGGGATTCCCTAGAGAATAATAAAAACCATCCCTGCTTTTGTGGTGCGTGCAGTCTACTTTTTGAGGCTGATAACTAGCAAAGAAGCATATGACCTGCAAAGTACTTAAAAGGAAAAAGGCCAGAGGATGGAGAGGCGTGGGGCGAATGCCACCTTACACAGATCAGGCTGGGCTGCTTTGACAAGGTAACTTGGTATCTTAGTTACTGCTCTCATTGCTGAGACAAAATACGTGACATCCAAAGTTAAAAGAGAAAAGGTTTTGTCTAGCTCATAGTTGATAGAGCTTTCAGTGTATAATAGGCTGGCTCCAAGGCAGGGTAGTGTGACTGATGGCATTGCAGAAGAGAAACAGTTCATGGTGAGTAGCAGGTAGCAAAACAAGAAAGAGGTGACCACAGCTCCTTCTATCCTTTTTATCTTATCCAGGCTACTTAGGGTGGTAGCACTCATACCCTTAATCCTAGCACCCTTGATCCTAGCATTGCACCATGAATCAATGCCAGTGTCACGGATGCTAGATCCAGCCACCTCTGAAAAAGCAGCATCTATGACTGCATGATGCTTTGGGGGGAAATCGAGACATAAGCCATAACACTTAGGGAAGCAGAGAAACTTAGGCAAGAAATACAGATCATGGGCTTCTAGGCCATATACCAAACAATATTAGAGGTAGTTTTACAAAAGTTAAATTCAAAAGTGGCTCCTGGGCTGGTAGCATAGCTCAGTGATAGAATTCTTGCCTACCATGGGCAAGGCCCTGGGTTCCCCAGCGTTGCAAAATGAAACAAAAATGGCTCCTCTCTAATTTTTAAACATGACTAATGAGTGTAGGCCCTGTATGTATGTATGTATGTATGTGTGTGTGTGTATATATATATATATATACACACACATATATATATACGACTGAAACTATATCCTTAGGAAACCCTCAAATAGATACTTTGAATTACCATGCAGATCCTGGGAGGGTCTTGTGGAAGGAGTTCTATGGGGTGATAAGCATAATTTTTCTTTTCTTTTCTTTTCTTTTCTTTTCTTTTCTTTTGTCATAAGGCTTACTTAATGTATTAAAGTAGCTGTAAATGACGTCATGCAGAATCACTGACTTTTCAGGGTGAAAGATGGGTATCAGTCACTTTCCCACCACTAGGACAAAAAACTTGACACCGCAATTTAAAAGGTGGAGAGGCTTATTTTGACTTATGGTTTCAGAGAGTTCCGTTCAGAGTTGGCTGCCTCAAAACCAGAAACTGCATGGTAGAAGGGCATGGTACGGGAAAGCTGCCCAATGAAGCAGAGAGAGAACAAAGGGAGAAGCCAAGGACAAGAGCACACCTCCAGGTCACATTTCCAGTGACCCACCTCCTGCAACCAGCCCCTGCTTCTGAACACATGAGACTTGTGGGGAGCATTTTAGATTTAAAGCATCACAATGAAGATCCAATCTGCCTCATGGGAGATTTGTGCTTTATGGAGCATCACATGCCAAAAGAATCACTATAGATCACTGACCTCAACTGCCATCATAGAGTAGTCCTTAGGGCTTCAGGGGCCCAGTGTTACACAGTCAACTGCAGCCCTATGTGTAAAACCCAGATCTCTTGACTCTTCATTCAGCATTCACTGCCACTCCTTTCTTGTACAAGCTAGCACTTCTTAGAGCCATTCTTAGACATTGAGGGGCAAAGGCCATCTGTTAGAAAGATGGTGACAGATCCAAGAGGCAGTTAATAAGAAGCAGAGGAGTAAATGCAATGAGTAACGAGCTCGGGGTGCCTGCCGAGGACAGAACCGCTCATCCCCGTGGCTGCTACAATCATTACTCATACGCTCACTCACCCACACCCGCACACCCACGCCATCTACGTGCAAACACACATTCTGTAAAAGTTGCTGCCTTCCCTATTACACTGCCGCTCTGCAGCACCAGGTTTGAAGCACCAAGACACTAAAACCAGGGTAAACTCTGTTGTAAAATTGTGCCAGGATCACAAGAAGTGGCTGATACTACAGGCTACTAAGAAAACTGGGAAGCTCCCTCCCATCTCAAGCAAAGCCATTTTGGAGTCCTTAATGTGCTTACCAAGTCCACTGGAATTTGGTATTTTCTTCCTTTCTCTCAGTACACTCCACTTCCAGAAGGATTTTATAGTTACTTTAAGTCTGCCATGTGGCATCTTTAAGTTCACACTTCAGAAATTCCGAAAACTTCACTTAACCTCTGAGATCAGACATGGACATTTCAAAGCAACCATTAAAAAAACCTCTACCAGCAGATGTGAAATGAAAACTTTGTTGATTAGAGTAGCTGTGCCTGAACCTGAAACATTTTCCTGTATGACACTAGCTTTTCAGGATGAAACTACCTTAAAATACATCACTCTTCTAACAGTTACCTGATTAGGAATAGTTTTTCCAGCAGAACACCCCAACATCTCAATCCAATAAGGCCCCAAATTATTTCTTGAGAGTGACAAGTTTTACAGGAAGAGATCATTTTGGGTAAGAATTAAAGCGCCCACACAATATTCTGCCCCTTACAGGGCTGCCAAGCCAAACTGTTAGCCGCTTGGAAACAGGTGTACCCAGCAATCCACAGACTAACAAAATACCACTTTTGGGGCATTCGTGATTTGTCCAATGTTGTGAATATACTTGACCTTATGATAAGACCAGCAATGAAATTTAAGACTACTGATTTCAGGAGCTGTGCATTTTAGAACCAAAGTGGTCAAATGTTCAGAATGGAAATACATTAAAATACGAGCATCTCCCACTGTGTGATATGAGGCAGTTACAAATTTTGCATTTAATAAGTTCATTTCAATATTACCATGTTACCTGCAGGCAATATAGATACAAGTGCATATTTTGGTACAAACTGTTTTAAAATCCAGGAAATAAAAATTCAGTGGAAAATTCTCTTTTCAATGCCAGTCTTTTTCTTTCCTGATATGTATTACATCTTTTAAATCTTTTGGACAACTGGAAAAAACTAAGTGGTAAACAACTGGAAAAGTACTCTCATTGAATTAAGTCAAAACTTTATATACCCATATTGAATAGACACACACACACACACACACACACACACACACATACATACACACACACCACCTAGTTGAAGCTGGCCCTTCATCTTCTAAAATTTGAACGGAATATTATTTTCTTTTTCTCAGGGGTGTTCACTGGTCACACTAGGTTTCCTGTAGCTACATCTTTCTTGGCCAAGATTCATCAGAAGTTTTTTTCAAAACACAATCCAGCAACCAAGCAAAAATCTCCAAGAAGTAGCACAGCTCATAAAACCCACAAGTTTAACAGCAACCAATCTCCTTAAGGCTCATACTTGATCATCATGTCAGTTACATGACACTAAAGCTTCTCATGAACCATCCGCAAGCCTGCAGCTCTACTAACTTGACAAATCTCAAAATCCCAACCTCGTGCCTGAGGTTTATCGTGACCTGATAAAAGATAGTTACTTAATTGGCTAATTTTGAATAAGTGAAGCACCCAAAATAACTGTGAATGTTTCCATACCTCAAGATCTTGAACATCAGGAAAAAAAATAAAAATAAAACACACAACCATGCTGTTCCAGTTTAAAACTTCACATAAAGAACATCTGAGTAGAAATGTCAGTGCTAATCCTCAACCTATTCATCTGCCTAAAAGAACGGCAATAGCCCCATCTAAAGAGCCTGTTCTACACTTGCTACTGGGGCTATAGCCCCATCTCTAAGAGCCAGTAGAAAGAGTATATTTCAGTCTTTTATCCCAGAGGTAGATAACAAGCAGAGCTCTGCAGAAGCTGAGAAAGGCAAGCTCACGGCAAATAAAAACAGAACCGCTTCTAAGAAAAGGAATTAATTGGATGATCACCTAGAGCTTGCGCTAATACCCCTTCATCACCCCGGCTTGGCTGCATCCAGTGATTCACAAATCTGCACGAGACAAGCCCCTGCAGATGCTGCTAACTTACAACATTCACTGCACACCGTTCCCAGGGAGCCTCGGCCTATAGTTCACCATGGAGACTTTTCACAGAAGCTGTAGGACGCCTGGGCTCAGATGTATTCTTCCTTCTTTTCACTGACAGGTAAGAAATACCTAGCATGGGAACAGAAAAATAAATAAATAAATGCATGATCACATCCCTTAGCTCAAAGGAAGTCAATGATCATTTAGACTGATAATTCACCCAAGACCATTCCTCAACTCAGTATCCGGTCCTGAAAATGAAATTCAGTATTTTTTGCTCTTGCCCCAGGGGATGTGGCACAATCTGCTTGCTTGCTTGCTTGCTTGCTTTTTTTCTTTCCCTTTTTCTCCCCTTCTCCATAAAATTGAAGCCAATTCTGGGAGACTTCAGATACTAATTCAGGCTGAGATGAAAAGTTGCAGAATAGCCTCAAGCCACCAAGGGCTGGAGGTGTAGCACAGCGGTATGGTGCAAAATAACCCATGCATGAGGCCCAGGGTTCTACCCCAGCTCCACAAAAACAAAAAGCTAAGCTACTTGATTTCACATTCTGCAAAAGGGAATGAGGACTAGCACCTTTTGCCATTTGTATACCTCACTGGGTTGATCAATGAGATCACTTTTACAAAGTACTCACAGTTCCCGAGAAGGCAGGCACTATGTAAATGCAGAGTATTATTAGTGGCCATAAGCCTGTTACGAGCTCAGAGCCAGAATATAAAGCCAGCTCTGGTGAGGCACCAGTAAGCAGTTCTCCTGGGGCTCCCAGAGGTCTTCCTGGCCCGCTGTGGCTGGGCAGGGGGTGGGAAACAGAATCGAACCAAGACATTTGAAATTTCCGGGAGAAAGGAAGGGAAGGTAGGGAGCAGGAAGCTAAGGGAGAAGAGAGGGTGTATAAGGTAGGTACCAGCGGCCCGGCAGGAGCGTGGGTATTTGGCACCTGCCATACAGCTCCTTCAGATTGTAGGCTGGCGGTGTTTCGTGAGCTGAATGTTTGCTGGGCTGTGAAATTTTCCACTTGGCTGGTTGCCATTCCCACCCACCAACGACAACACTCATACAGAGGTGGCACACCGAAGCCTCCTTGGAAAAGGACTGGATTATGGTTTGTTGGTTGCTTTTAATGAAAAGACCTATTCATAGTCTCATCATGAATATTTTCCATAGCTTGGTTTGATTTTTCACTTCCCCTCCTTACGACAAACCCAGCAATAGCTGTCACAGTATCATCAAGGGATTCTGACTTGTGTACCCTTGAAGAGCGCATCTGAGGGTCAGGAATTATGAGAGTGGTTTTGGGGAATGAGGAAAGACACAGAATTCAGGTGCTGCACCAGGACCCTATCTGCTTCCTGTCTAAATCAGCTGCAAGTGCTAGTCAGGTGTTCCTTTCAAAATCATGAGCATCCATTCATTGAACACAGGTAGGAGTTGTGGCATCAGCGTTGTGGGTGTGCCAAGTAATATTGCCATGAGAAAAACGTGCCCCCATCTCAAAAAAAATAGTTAAGAGTGAGTTACATCAAATCTTATGGAATTAGTAAAACACTGGTAAGTGTGGCTCAAAATAAAGCAATTTTAAAAAAGACAAAATTAGGACTGAAGGAGGTGCCTGCTTTTGGTATATTTAATCATCATTTTATAGTGAATCCAGTTTACCATGTGCTTTCTTATTAATTAACTCATTCATTGGAAAAAATTTTACTTAGCACTCCTACATCCACCAATTTCATTGTTCAGCTGGGGGACATAACCATGACTATAAGTGAGGGATCCTGCTCTTGAGGGGCTCCTTGAATCAAGAGGCACAGACATTAAAGATTTATGGCCCAGCGTAGTGGCACATGTCTGTAATCCCAACTAACTCAGAAAGCTGAGGCACGAGGAACAAGTTCAACAAGTTTCAAGACAGTAATGGGCACCACAGCGAGACCCTGTCTCAAAATTTGAAAGGAGTAAGGTAGCGATGACTAAGATAGACCCTTTTAGAGCTTTCGATGTTAACAAATAGCCAGCTGCGGTACATGGGCCATAGGCTCGCTACCACTGGACAGGCTATAGCTCAATGCTTCTTGGGTTCCATCCCCAGTACTTAAAAAAAAAATCACTGCGTATAATTTTCAGTCTACGTATGACAGTTGAAAACCAGATAGGTAGAACAAAGGAAAAATAAACACTGTGATTTAGAATCCTAACAGGGCCACCTTATTTTGTAAGGTGGGGCTCTAGGTCTCTCTTACAAAAGTAACAATCAAGTGGGGCAGTGAAAGGTAGCAGTTAGTATCAAGTTTCCAAGGAAACAGCCAGTACATCAGTTGGTCAGATCTACAACTAATTTCTGTTGTTCCATTTTTGGGCAGGGAGGGGGATCATTTCAGCAGCGTCTCCCAGATCAAAAAAGAAGCAGGAGAATGGTCTTCAATATCTTGCCATAAGAATCCTTCTGATTGCTCAGCCATCTAGCAACAAGCACTAGTAGCTTCTGCCTGGGTATCGCCATTCAATGCAGGTATTGTCCTCCATGCAACAAGGAAGAAGACCCTGCTTTCTAAGGCAGCCCCAGGTACCCATTATCACAGGAGAATGAAAGGAAGCTCTTGGACACCTGTCTGCCACAGCTGGACTTAAGAAAACCCACTCAAAACAGCTCACATTACATGTAAACTTTTGCAAAAAAGAAATAGTACCTTGGTTTAGGTTCCAAATGTCTGGCTACCCCTTGGCCACTGGGATATTTGTTATTTCTTTCCTGCAGTATTTATGCCCAACTTTAATGGTGCCTACCAACCTTCTCTCTTGGTTCTTGGTTTAGGGATCTGTTTACTTACCCAGATGAGCAGCATGATGCAAAGAAATAAAAAGTAATGGAAAATCTGTGTTCATATGAAGTGTTTTCTTGTTCCCTCTCATCCCAGATCTGGCTCAATTTAATTCTTCCACTACGGAAAATCAGTAATTTGCATTCTTCATCCTACAAAACCAAGGCATCCTCAGGCAGGCTCATTCATGTTCTCCTCATGAATGGAGCAAGCCTGAAAGTCTGTCTGCAATGTATCTGCCAAGCTTCTGTTCGAGTCTCTTTCCACTGAAGATGCCCAGGATAACACATCATTTCTCCTCCAAGTCTCATGCAAACAAACATATTAATAATACTCCAAGTGCAAAGTCTCAGACTACAAACTGTGACTCTGACCTAGTAGTTTTGACAAACCTTAGCACACTGAGAGAAGAGAGAGTGCTCAAAAGGACTTCATGTGGCCAACTTGTCCCAAACCAGGAAATGATGCCAGGCTGCCACGTTTCATCCTCCATCCAGAAAAGAAAATGACACAAATGCCAATCTTCTGACTGCTTGCACTACTTTTACAGCCTCTACTGCTTTTGACCTTGGTCTCCTTCAATTCAGCACTCTGTTATGCTGTCTCTTTATACTTCACTGAACTTCAGTCTTGAAAGCTCAAAAAGTTTATAAGCTCCTTGATGAAAGAAATCTTGCTATGCCCTTGTTTTGTAAGCACCTAGCAGTATCTTGTGGAAGAGCCTGAATTTAAATTAAGCGAGCCATATCCAAACCCGTTCTAGGACTTAATCCTTATGGCATAGGAATCTCTCCTGAGCAGCTATAGTTTAAGCCCCTCTCACCTTTCTCCATTCTCCGGGACTTGGAGCTCTCATGACGCCTCTTGTCCAAATGAAAGATCTTCCCAAGCTGGAGAACGAATTACAAGTTCACCCTCTCTCTTCTAATCCTCCAAGCCAGTCCATTTTCAGTTATCAGGGGCTTCTGCATGGTTGCTCTTTCCTCTCATGACTAACACACCCTCTCTACTGCTTCATCGTGGGAGCTATGAGCTCCGATTCACACTGTTTTTCCAAAACCACAATCACAGAAAGCTCCCTTCTCCATGAAGGCGAGATGGGGTGGTTCTTACGCTTGAACTGGCATCAGAAACACCTGGGAATCTCGTGAAACCATAGATTTGTGATTTGGAAAGTCAGGCATGGGCCCAAGAACTTGTTTTCCCTGTGATTCCCAGGTGATGCTGATGGTGCTAATCTAGGCTCCATACTATGAGCACCTGTGCTCTAAGGGTCTTTCTTGTCAACTATGCAGCCAAGAGGCGAGAAATCTTTAAACACACCTCACTGGCACACTGGAAGGAAGGAAGGATACCTGTCTATTCCAAAGAAATGACCAAGGACCCAGCAAACAACCCACCCCATGCTGTATACATGTAAAATCTGGGAGAAACTTTTTGTGGTCACTCCACTTGAGCTTTTCAACCGTTCTCCTCCTACTGGCTCCAGGTCCTATGGGGTCCGTTCTGCCTCCTCTCTCTGCTTCTTTTCCTATGTACTAAAAAGTTCTCCTTGGCTTCTGAATATCCCCCGTCACTGCCACCCCTGGAGCACCTTCTCCATGCGCTTATAGGTTTCCAAGCGACTGTTACCTTTCTCCCATTCACCAACAAGCAGGTGAAGGCATAATATTCAAAGCTGGGTACTGGAACTTGTACAACTGAAATAAAACCTTGGCATTTGATATCTACCATTACTTTTTAGTGAAGGTCAGGACAGTTTCCTGCCTTCTAAATGCAGCTGACCTTTCCTGAAGCCCTCAAACTAACCAACTCCTCTTATACTCAATACAGTTTACCAACCATTCTTTCAATTTTCTTTCTCTGCTGTTTAGTAGACTACCATTTTTGCCTGAGAAGCATCTTTCTGAAATGACCTCTTCTCCATTTTCTTTGTTATTTGGGTTGGGATGACTTCCTACTTTGGCTCAAAAGGGGAGCACAGGACCCAGGTCTGCCCAAACAAAATACAATTATCCCCCTAGACAGAGTGACTGGTTTTCCAGGGAGGCACGTACCAAAGGCAAGCCAATCAAAGGCTTCTCGCAGATGCCGGAATCAAGAGGGAGGCGGTATCCTCACCTAATGAACAGTTACACATGATACTACCTAGAGCTGTTTTCACCACCTTGGAAAGAGTGAAGCTCTGCATTCTGTGGTAGAGAGCAATGCCAAAAGACAGAGTCCTGATGCTGAGGTCCCTTGGACCAGCCATGCCCAAAGTGAGATTTATCCCTGCAGCTTTTACTAAGGTGGTCCCCAAGGCTGACCAGTCAGTCGATTGATGCTGGAATACACACACACACATCCTCTCAGTTATTCAAGGGCACATGAATCCAGGTGGTGTTTCTGTGAAGGGATTTTTGGAGATATAAACAATGTCCCAAGCCAGGTGATCTAAAAATAGAGAACTTATAGTTGTGGGCCTGACCTAATCAGAAGAGCCCTTGAAAGGGCTGGACTCTACTGGGAAGGAGATTGAAACCATGTCGAGGCATAGTGGGAGGGAGCCAAGCCACCTGGCAAGGAAGTGAGGTAGGTTCCAGAAGCTGAGAATGTTGCCAAGTTTGCAGTCAGTAATGAAACAGCGGCCTCAGCGAGTGTGACAACTGCAAGGAATAGAATACAAATAACCATGTGGACTTGCAAAGGACCAGGAGCTTAACATTGTATTGTTTCCCTAGTGTAAGAACCTGAAAGAGTAAACAAAACCCAAAAGGTACAATAGACATTGTGAAAGGGCAAGAAATTGCTCAAAGGGAAGGAAAAACCGGGACGAGGTAAAAGAGAAAAGAAAGAAGAGGAAAAATGTATATGTATATACAAGGATAGCTGGGATAATTGTACTGCTGATGTCTATTGGTTTATTGAAAGGAACAGTTAATGCTTACATTTCTTTTTTCACCATTTTGCATGCTTATATCTGATAACCTGAACAACTAATTTGAAGACAACAATATGCAATATAACAACCACTGTTGAATTCCTACCATCTCGTTTAGTGAAGCTCTGTATCATTTCTAATGTTTGTTTTTTATTACTTTTTATTCTCTTTAATTGTTTGATTAATCTTGCTTTCTTACATCTGGTAATCTGAGCAACTTCACTGATGATAACAATATGTAATATAACAACCATTGTTAATTCCTATCACCTTGTTTTGAAATCCTGTATCGTTTTTATTGTTTTTGTGTTTTGTTTTTATCTTTGTTGTTATTTTGTCATTTTTTTCTCTGTAAAACAAACAAAGTAAATGTGCATCCTCATATTATAAAAAAAAAAAAAAAGACCAGCAGCTCCAGATAAAAATGCAGCCCAGGGAACTCTGTAATCAGCCTTCTGCACCTCAGAACAGAGAACCCAACTAAGTGGAAAGTGTGAAATAAGTGGGTGTTGTTTTAAGTCATGATTTGTGATAAACTGTCATGCAGTAACAAAAAAATCCATATACATGTGTTACATCAAATTTTGTTTGTTTATTTGTTTTTTGGCTTGAGTCATTGTGAATTTTATTGGCCTATTACAGCCAAAATAGCTAACAACTTTTGATTTCTCTGAGATGGTATCCTCTGGGAGTTCCTCTTACCACTCCGCCCCTCCTCTTCCTTTTGTTTTCCTTTTTCCTGTAACTCCTCCTGGCTATAGGTTCAGTTCTCTTCTCTTTCTATAAAAAGATCTTTTGATTACACACAGTTCTTAAATCTCTACCTTAGGCCCTGGAGTCTCCTCCAACAAGCTCCTGAATATACGTAGCATAAATAAATTATGTGCTTCAAAGCTTCCCATCTTCCCCCCAAATCACTTTCTCTTGAATTTCCAATTCATGCCAAAAGTATTGCTGTCTTCCCCTACACTTTTCTCTCCCACTTCCTGAGTTGTCGCATCCTATTCATCCCGCATCCGCTCTATTCTCATTGCCACAAAGCAAGTGCAGACGCCGTTCCTCTCACTGCAGCCTGCAAGCTGGTTTTCTGGCCTTTGGCCTTCGCTCCCCAAACCATGTGAGTCATCTCCATTGGCTCAAACTTCCTAAGGTAGCGATTAGATAATACAACTTCTCCAGGCCTTGGTTCCTATGATTTACCGGATCTTCTAAATTCCTCCTCTGATGTAGAAGACCTTTGCAGTCAGGTCCAAATGTGCCTGTTCGACCAACTTCATTTTCTTCTCCCGTCTTTCACACTGGTCTGATCACACTGAGCTTCTCACTTCCTGTCTGAGCGTCCACGTTTTTATTCCACTCATCACCAATCAGGCCATCCCTCCTCAGGCAAGCTCAAGTCCCACTTCCCAATGACTCTTCCCTGCATCCACTTATGCTACAACATTATCTACTGTGGGGCTTTAAACATTTTTTGGCACGTGAACTCCCACAGCTTTTATTCCTTTTCTGTAAGGTACTCATCATTCTATTCCTTATCCTAAAATAGGCGTCATCTCCCCACACAGACTGCGGCGAACTCCATGAAGATAGGTAAGGTCTGTGTGTGTCTTCTTTTGGAGATGGTAACCCATTGATAATTGTTTTTTTTCTTTTGGAACCGAGAATTGAACTCAGGACCTCATGCTTGCCATGCAGGCACCGTGCCACTGAACTATATCCCTGGCCCCTTCATTTATAAATTCTTGCCTGACAAGGTGGTATTTTACTTTCACACTGAAATATGCTTAATCCTCTTCCTCTGTGGTTACCAAATGTGAGAACGCACCTCTGGGTGAGCTGGAGAAAAATCAGCGCACAAGGTGTTATGGTCTGTGTCTACAATTCCCTCCAAAGCTTCATAGAGTCATACATAGAGCTTTTTCAGAGGCTGAATCTAGAGTGTGTGACTGATTCATGGTGCAATGCTAGGATTAAGGGCGCTAGGATTAAGGATGAGTGATTACTAGATGAGTCCACTGATTGGTTTAACAGCACCCTAATCCCAGTAGCCTGGATACAATATAGGGGACAGAAACGTGCTTATCTTGTCCTTTGCTTGCTTTGCTACCTTCTGCCCACCATGAACTGTACCTCCTTTACAATGCCTATCTGCCATCCACCTTGCCTTGGAGCCAGCCAGTTATGAACTGAAACCTCTACAAACTGTGAGCCTACAAACCTTCCCTCTCTTAATTTTGGGTGTCAGGTATTTTGTCTCAGCAATGAGAGAAAAGTAACTAACGCAGAAGGAAATGGCTCAAATGTTCTGCAAGAGCTTTGCTTTCAAACTCAGGTCTAAAGCTACTCTGACTCCACCAGGGCTGTTAGGAATGGCAGAGTTGGGAAATATATTCCTCCGAGCACACTCAGCAGGCCACAGAGCTGGTGGCTCACAAAGAAGAGTCTACTACTGTATGACAGTCACCAGGAGCAAAAGCTCTTCTTCCCCAAGGAAAGGAATTAGAAATTCAGAGCTTTCAAGAAGAACTGGAGGGAGGCCAAGGGGGAATGAAGGCCAACACTCCAGGCATCATGAAGGATCAGATTTATTCTCTGATTCCACCTCCCATTCAACTAACCAACAGCTGATGAACTGTGTGAATGATCCATTGTAAAACTTCTTCCAAACCATCAGTCCTTGGATTTCTAGGGTGTACTGGGGACATTTTCTATAGATGACTAACTGGTTTTGTGTTCAGGGAATAAAACCTAAAATTAATACCTGCCCAAAGAACACTTAATCAGAGAGATAAATATACTGAATGAATTCCTATGATCAAACATTTAAAAACATTATTTCATGGTGATCCATGCCACTGTTTTCTGTTATTACCATGGCTTATCACATAAAGGTAAGGCTTCATCTGTGCAGATAGAGCTCCTCCAGGTGTGCATGTGTGCACATAGGTTATGTCTCCTGATTGGTCCAGCACAAAGTGTGCCGTGAATATAATTATGCATCCAGAGAAAGCATTTCCCCTACCAGGAATCAAATAAAAATAAAACATATGTTGAATAGACAGGTGTGCAGCACACCTAATCCTAACCTGAAGGACTGCAGAAAGTCTCCAGGAAGTTATTTTAAAGTGGTTTGGCTCCTTAGGGACAATTTCTTCCTGACTTTCTTTGTTGAACTACTTGGGGGCCCATGGGGACTGTAGAATCCCATCAGAAGGCGCCGTGGCCCAGGGCATAGCGAGATCTGATCAGGAAGTGGAGACCGCTGTGGTAACCCACCCCCTGGGCTGCACATCGCCTGTCGGGCTGCTGTGAGTCACTGCACACGTTCTCCCTGGAGGCGAGTTTTATTCCTGCCTGCTCGAAAAGGTCTGTGTTTAGTTTGGCTGTTGCAGAAGTGCTTGGTAAAAATGCAGAAGGCTTGACGCTTACGTCTCATCTTTTAATAATTTGTAAAGCATTTATAAGTCAGAAGCAGTGAAGGTCTGTGAGAAGCTAGGCGTGGAGTCCAGTCCTCTGACTTTTAAGCTTCTCTCAATTTCTGCTGCATTTTTTTAAGAGTAAAATTCATAAAATTTGTAAGGAAGAGTTAAATATTTTCCTCTCATTCTATTTTTGTTCTGATCTTAGGAGTTACAGGAGAGTATCCTCAACAGTTTTGTTTGGCCTGACTCTGAAAAGCAGGGAGTAGAGATAAAATGCCAAGACTGACTCTACATATGCCGCTTGCCTTCCCCTGTGAACAAATAGAAGTAACTATTCACCAAAAGCAGTAAAAACACAGCGCTTGAAGCATCTTATCAAAGCCGCAACTTCCCTTTCTAACATATTACCATGCAAAAGTATGGCTACAGCAAGAGTCTCAAATCATGCTTTCAAAGTAAGAGTACTGTCACATGATTACAATTTAAAACTCACAGAATTATCTTCCAAAACTCAAAATCAGTGGCCGTTTTTAAGTACTCAAATTTTGCATAATGTTTGTAGCAACTGGAAACATAAAAGCACCGTCCACCTCATTTGCCTTCTCGTCTACTTGTTTTATTAAATTAAAAGCCAACAAATATGATCCCATGTGAACATTTCTCTATCCTACCCCAGGTAGCAGCTTCCTTGCTTAAATCTTACAACTTTCTGATGCAATCGGAACAGACTTAGTGCAAGACAAAGGAGCTATTCAAAACGTCTCTCCATTTGGAGGAGGCTTAAAGAAAATGATTCTTGCTTAAAACCAAGATTTCAATGGTCTCAACTATGCACACCAAGTAACAGGAACACCACCTGGCCTTAAATCTAGGGGTTACCTGTTGAAACACCAAAGGCAGATAGTCTTTGATGTGGGTTGCTTGGTGCCAGGTAGGTACTAAGAAATGCAATTATCCTTCCTTTCAATGAATGTAGAGTTGACAACTTGATACCATATTTGGAGCAAAGATTCATAGTGTGGAGGACAGGGAAGGGGGTTCAGTGTGAGTACACGCCCACGTGCCATCTGGAGCCCATTACAGGTCACACTACAGAGGAAATCCTTGTATTCCGCTTGTTACAATGTTTTACTCTCAAATAAAGAGAAATATCAACTGGTATTTTCTTAGTAAAAGGTCCGGGCAAGATACAGCTGTAATTTATCTTCAGGAGCCAGAAACTCAATTAAAACACCTGATGATTGTTTTTCATTAAAAACCCCAGGAGATCTCTTTCTACAATGAACATTGTACAGGTTTTCTACATCTCTTTAAAAGTATTTTAAAACCCTTAGAGTCAGTAACACACTTGGCCCTTGGCTTCAGAATATACAGTCTCAAGCAGTAACATATAGCACTTGTTTGCATTAGGAAAAAAAGAATAATAGGGTTTTTCTTTCCTTCCTTCATCTTCCACTTTTAGGGGTTTTGCCTAATATCACAGCTCTGGGGATTCTCACACTTACAACTGCTAACATATCAAAAAAGGAGAAAATCTCTCACTCCTTAATTGTTATGTCGAACAAGCTCTCAAAAGTTCATTTTTGTTACCTTTTTCAGGCAAAATAAGAGGCCTTTTACAAAAATTCTATTGCTAAAACAATGGAATTCTCCTGGGAATGACTTCGTTATGGAAATGAAGTGACAGCTTCTTTTATCCAGCCAGGCAGAAAGTGTGCATTTATAAAAGGCATTCAGAGCACTGGAGTGTTGTGTGTGGGAGGACAGAAAATGCTATTTTTAATTCAGATTGCAGCGTTCCCCTCATGCAGGTCTTTCAGTATAATCATAATCATAATAAGACTGATCTAAAAAGAAAAAAAAAAGATTCTCATTCCTGCTGACCCCAGCAGAAAGAGAAGAAAAAAAAGTGAAAATGAAAATTAGCATGATTAATACAGCTTCCTTCTGCTTTTAGGCTCCTCTGCTGGCTCCAAGATCCACCTTCAGCGCGATCTGAGCTGAGTATCATTTCCCACGGCTACAAAGCACTTAAAGCCTGTTAGGACCCGCGGTCCACCTTCTCACACGCCTTTACATTTCTGTACCTGAGACTTTTTCACTGTACCGAGTTTGCAGAAGCTGCCTGTGCCTGTCGGGAAAAGGTGCATAGCCTCTTCCTCCTGTTTCTAAGATTTGACTGGCAATGGATGCGTGAGGCCAGCCAGGTGCAAGGGCCACCTGGAAACCAGACCTTTAATTTCAATCTCTGGAAACCCCTGTGGTCAGCACGAGGCAGCGGCGGCTGTGTTTGTAGGAAGGCTGTTTTCTAGGTCAGGTGTGGTAGGGAAGTGGACTGATGAGTGGAAGCCGTTGGTGAGGAAGTGCAGGGGATTCTGCAAAAAGTCTGACACCGCAAGAACAGGGAACCCCAAAGGCTAAGTGATGGGACAAGATCCGCTGCCGCGGTATTGGCTCACTGACTGGCTTGAGGCTACACGTGCAGCATTAAAGAAAAAATGAAGTCAGAGTTACCCTTTAATGGGGTCAAAATTCATATAACATCAAATTCATCATTTTAACCATTTTTCAAGGGTAAAATTCAGTAACTTGTAGTCTGTTTACAATGTGGTACACCAGCACTACTAATCCCCAAGGATTTTCATCACGCCCCATAGACACCCCAGACCCATCAACAGCCATGCTCTGCCCCCCTCCTCTTACGCTAGTTATGACTAATCTGCCTTCTGTCACCATAGATTTGCCTGTTCTGGGCATTACATATTCAGTGAATCGAACCCTACCTGGCCTTTTGTGATGGGCTATTTTTTCTGGGCATAATGTTTTCAAGGCCCACCCATAATTTGGTATGTAACAGTACTGTATTCTGGTTTTGGCTGAATAATACACCGTTATATGGACTTGCCCTATTACTGTCGATTGATGGACTTTTGGGTTGGTTACATTTTTGGGGGGCTATTATGGATAGTACTGCTATGAACATGCATATGCACATTTTTGTTTGGAAGCTGTTTCCAATTTTTTTGGGTACATACCTAGGAGTGGAAATGCTGGAACATAAGGTAACTATATGTAACTACCTGAGGAATTGCCAAAATGTCTTCCATACTGGCTGTATGATATTATATTCATTGAACCATCAAGGTACGAAGACTCCAGTTTCTCTACATCCTTGCCAACATTGTTCCCTTTTCTCTTTCCCTCCCTCTCTCCTTCCTTCCCTTTTTCTTTCCTTCTATTCACTGTGGTCATCCTTAGGAATGTGAAGTAACATCTCATAGTGGTTCTGATATTAATCATCCTGAATAATATCTGAGCATCTTTTCATGTACTTCTGGGCAATCTGTCTGTTAGGAGAAACATCTACTTGAGGTCTTTGCTCATTTTTAAGCTGGGTTGTTTATCTTTCTGTTTTTGAGTTGTAGGAGTTCTTCACACACAGCAGAAACTACACCTTTATCAGAAACATGATTTCTCCTATTCTGTGGGTTGTCTTTTGACTATGATAATATCCTTTGATTCATAAGTTTTTATGAATCAGTTGATCTATTTTCTCTTTTGTTACTTGTGTTTTTGGTGTCATACCTAGGAATTCACTGCCAAAATCAAGGTCATGAAAATTTATTCCCATGTGTTCTTTCCAGTATTTAAAAACTAGCTTTAGCTCTTACATTTAGGTTATTGATCCATTTTAATTTTTTGTATATGTTGTGTGTGCAGTAAGAATCTAACTTTCCTTTTGCATATGTACCATGTATCCTGTCCTAGCGGTCTGAGCATCTTTTGTTGAGAAGAGGTAAGAGATTTTGAGTAGAGTAACTTAAGTACTTTGTCTTCAAAAACCTTTATATATATGAATGACATATATATATATATATATATATATGAATGACATGTATGTTTGTGTGTGTGTATATATATATATATATATATATACACATTTTATATCTATAAAATTTGGCAAATTAACTTAAAATGGCTTTGGTTGTACTGCTCAGCACACAATGAATATTTAAAGGGTTTTTTCCTCATTGCACAATTTGAAGCTACACCAAATCTTCAAGAATTGTGACCTACCAGAGCCGTAATCCTGAGCTTTCTAAGCAGCCAACCTGCACTCAGGTACAAGGACTAACTTTCAGAAACAGCAATTATGGTAGCTTGAACTTGTGGGGTTTTCTATGCTTTAAGTTTCCTTTTGTTTCTCTGTTTATTCCCTGCTGGTGAACTGCCCTGCCCTCGGATACCTAGAGACCTCTGCTCTCTTTGCCAGTCTAACACTCACGTATTAATACATATCAGCTATTTGCAGAGAACTTAATAAACTAATTCATCCTAAAGCTTGTGTGACCAACAGGAATAACGTCCTTCCTGCACAATGTCTAAGTCTCTGTTTAAGCAAAAACAAATGTAGGCTGCAGAATTGTGGGCTTCTTCTATTCAGCCAGGGCAAGAGCAGGAGAATTTCAAATCCCCTTAGAGCATCAGTTCTCAAACTTGGTCGCACATTGTGGTCCCTTGAGGAGCTTTAGAAAATGCTCTTTCCACCCACAGAGATCCTCACTGGTGTGAGGTGCAGCCCAGGTAATAGGATTTGGGAAGCTCCCCAAGGAAGACTAACTGGGGCACAGCATGGAAACACTCCCCTCAAGTCAGTTGTCGGAAGTTGCAACTTCTCTCTCTGTCAAAGGTAGCCCGCTTCTTGTACCCTAGGAGCACCTGCAGGCAGCTAGAGAGGCACATTCTTTGGTTTTAAAAGTCTTATAAAATCAGATTGAAACTCACAAAACTTGAATTTCTCATCCAACTTGCCCAACAGCCCTGTGAAACTAGGTTTATTATTCCCATAACACATGAGGTAACAAACTCCAAGATCGATTAAGCATGAGCCCCAGATCACAAAACCTGGAAGTGGCACAGAGTGGATTGGAACAGAATTCTTCCAGCACCAAAGTGTGTACTACTTATGGTGCCTCTCTGTAATATCCAAAGGGCCACTCTTATCAGTGTGGGCATACAGGTTGGTGCTAAGACCTACAAGAGAACAGCAGCTCCACATCTCCCATCTGGCACCTATCTTGTGGAACAGGGCCAGGGAACTTACAGATGTGCCTCAAATTAAAATGGGGTTATGTCCTAATAAATCCACTGCAAAGTGAAAATGCCCTATGCCAAAAAATATATGTAATGCATTTAACCTATGATGGGGTAGTAACTCTTTCCAGCATGTGATAAAACTGGTAACAGGTCATGAAATACTTTTAATGTGGTATGGGAATAGCAAAGCCAGAGGAAAGTATCATTTATGAATCATTCTGATATCTAGATATGATTACAAAGCTGAACCAGAAAATGGCAAAACCAAAGGCTATACAAGAAAAATCCCCAATACTTAAAATATTCAGGGTCATATAAGAGAGAAGACACAAGTTCCCCCTAAAATACTGTCTGCCAGCCAAAGGCCAGGGTACTTTAACAAGCATACACCATGGTATGATAAAGTTGGAATGGATGAAACATATCAGTAATGGTGGTAGGCACTGAAAAGTGGGTTTCAGGTCACTCCTCTTTCAAGTTGGTGAACTCAGACTTGTAGATCTTTGTGCTTGCACACACACACACACACACACACACAGTTTAAGGGAAAACACATTTCAGTCCTTCCGTTTTTCATAGTTATGACACTTTTTTCCTGAAACAAGGAGAGAGGAGAGGGTTGCAACATTATGTCTGTCTATGTCACAGTATTCTAAGGAAGGTGGAAGAATTTCTGTGCAGTAGACTTAGGAGCAAGGAGTAAG
This sequence comes from Chinchilla lanigera, assembly GCF_000276665.1. Taxonomy (NCBI): domain Eukaryota; kingdom Metazoa; phylum Chordata; class Mammalia; order Rodentia; family Chinchillidae; genus Chinchilla; species Chinchilla lanigera. The sequence continues at coordinate 9,391,356 of NW_004955483.1, read as the reverse complement.
GATTTCCTGGATGTTTACTTAGGACCAGTATCAGAAGTTGGTTAGAGGAGAAAAGTTTTCACAAGTGGCACTTGTACCTGCTTGTCTCCTAATTGTAGTGAATCTGTCAACTTTTTTTCTAGTGTATCAAGACTTTACTCTTCAAAAGCATTCTCAGTGTGCTCTGAATTGCTGTACTTTTAAGTTAACTACTTTTCAAAGTGCTGTTTAAAAACTGACATCTTCAACCACATTTCAGGCTCAGAATATATCTAAATTTGCAAAGTCTCATTGGTTCTCAACAAAGTGCTACTTAAAAAATATACCTGACAGCCAATCTTGAAAATCATTTGTGTAAAAATTGTGTTCAAATTACTTTTTATCAAGACATTTAAGGGAAAATGTGGTTTTCTTTGTAATAGGCTAAAAATAATGATATCCTTTATCTTCAACTGAACATGTACATATGTTGTCTAAGCTGTTGCATTTAAACAAATTGAAAAACAGTAGGATTCTGGCTTTCGTCCATACAGAAACACAACTTGCCCAGAATATCATTTTGAACATTAAAAAAGTACAATTAACTGTTATTTTTTCACCAACTTTCAACCTACATATAGAATCAGAGTTGTCAACCAGGTCCAAGACATCAAATTATAAGACCTAAGGTTTCAAAAACAGAAAACTCAGACAAAAGTAAGCAATGCAATCCAAATTTAAGTAAGAAAAAAGAAAAAACTGTGAAGAGAGTTATATACTTTATATTCCTACAAATTCCTTTTGGGTTACCAGCCAATCTGCTATTGAAGTTGACTCTTATGACAACAGTTTGCTTAAATGTCCCTAAGGCACATTCTTCAAATGATCCTAATTGAATATTTCCTTGAATGCTTCTCATGTGCAAAGTACCACTTGGTGAGTTTCTGAAGTGGATAAAACATATTCATCACTTTGAATGCACAATATCGATGTTCAGATCTCACATCTAATTGTCACCCATTCTAATAATTCTTGATGATCCCTCATCACCAACAGTGGTTTGTATGTTTTAATTATATGGGTTTTTTGAAAGCCAGAATCCTGCCTTTAAATAAAATCTTCCATAAGAAATAGATGTAACATTGAGGCTATTGAGGCTGTCTGACCCATTGGTTCCCCCTCTTCTCATCCACCACCACTAAGTATTCTGAGATCAGATCTTGAGGTTGGCAGGGGGCACCAAAGGATCCTTAGGCCACTGGAGAATGTGGCATGATCATCACTGATCTGAGGAATCTTCATTACTTCACATGGTTTATGCTCCTTTATGCACAAGCCATGCCAGAGGATTTGTAACATGTGAGCAACAAGAGAGCGCTATTTACTGCACACACTGCACACACCATGATGTTAGTTCCCGGGCCTGAGTCCATGCTATCCTTCAGCAGGGGATCCTTTTGTGTTTCTCTTCTACTTGCTGAATGCCAAGACATTTCATACTCTGCACAGCTAGACACCATATTAATTCCACATATTTCATGTCTGACCCACCATGCTGGGTGGTATTCATTGTTTATATAGCTCTCATCTAACCTAACCTGGGAGCAACTCAGGGATAGAAAGTACATCGTAAAGTTGTACTCCAGCTTTTAGTACATATAGTTCTATCTGTAGCATGTCATACAGGCTTCAGAGATATTTGCTGAATGCATGCATGAATGAATGACAATGTATGGATGGAAGGTGGGTGGGTGGATGATATGACTTGAACTGTTGTCTTCAAATCAGTAGAAAACTTTTATAAATATGCATGTATATTTCATGCTTTTTAAAATTGTGGTAAAATACACACAACATAAATATTTCCCTCTTTCTCATTTTAATGTGCAGTTCAGGGGCATGAAGTGTTGTGCAGCTCTTACTACCATCCACCCCTAGAGCTCTCCATTTTCCAAAATCAAGACTCTTGCACATAAATACATTTTTTAAAATAGTCTGAATAATGTAGTTTAACAGCTAGGGTGTAGATTACCAGGGTTTTCACTTCCCTCTGGCCCCCACCTGCTGCACACCTCGTGTCTCTCATCCACTCCTGGGACGTTCTTTAGCGAGAACTGTGGTAAATGTGGGTGAGACACATGGCCAGTGAAATGCCTGCCTACTAACTTGGCAACTAGCTCGCAGTTTGGGATACTTAAAATGAATTCCCTTGATCATATTCCTAAATTGCAGTTGATTCCTTGTCACACAGATTGTCAGGAGTAAGCTTTCATTCCTGGGACCGCTTAGGCTCCTCAGAAAGCACGCCTTTGACTGAACAGAGCCTGTATATAAAATAGTCTGTCCATAACACGCAGGTAGCTTATAGAACGATATCCACATGACTTGCTGTTCTAACATTTTGGAACCCAAGAGATTGTATGGTAGCACTCCCTCCATCCTGCCTCAGGAAACCAATCATCAAATCTATTGTCCATTTTATCAATGGCCCCAAAGAAATCAAAGAAACAGAGAAAGCTGGTACACAGGTCACATAAGTACAGAATAGTTTGTAATTTAAAACATTCTCGTGTGATTGTATGTCCAATCTCACATGTACACAAATATAAAGTAAAGGAGAAAGAGACCCTTAAAGGGCGGCAAGTTCTTCTGGTGAAGGCAAGGAGGCCGGTAGTGGGAAGCAGGTGACCTAGACCCCAGGTCTGCATTTGGTGCAAAGTGCGTGCTCCAAAAGTCTCTCCATTGCTCTGAGCCTCAGGTTCCCATGTGTAAAATTACTCAGGGTGAAAGGAAAAAAAGCCAAGTGCAAGCTATTCCTGACAGCCTTCCTGCACCAGCATTCAAGAGTCCTCGTGGGGGAAAGCGTTGAGTCACAGCACTTGCCGGTCCCTTCGGCATGGCTGTGGTGGTGGGGGTGTTGCTCCAGAGGCAGAAGAGCCCACCTCCTGCCCTGCTCGGTTCTTCTCTTCCTGCTTTTGCAGCCTAAGCTCTTGTTCTGTTTTCTCACCGGGATCACAGCTACTGCTTTCAACTTCACAGCACCTAAGGGACCTGGGCCACTCTCAGCCAGCTCCAATCTAAAGTTCTGTGCTCAGGTGTGCTCAGCCAGACACTCACACACTGGGGTGGGAGCCACTCAAGTCCCAGCCTGAAAAAGGCGGCATGGTAGTGGCTTCAGCATCAACCTTCTCCATCAAGCAGGGACTCCTATCACTTGTCAACCTAAGCAGCTCACAACACACCACTTCTTTTACCAAGAGATAAATAAACAACATGAAAAGGCTGGCATGTGGGTGCTGGCCTTGGCATTAGTACTGGTTTGTGTATTCTGTCCTTCAGTCACGTTGACACCCCAAAGCTTAAAGAGTTAACAAGGGAAGGCAGCAGACAGGTTCCGTTTGGGAGGGTAGGTGCACTGGCAGCTCCCTAAAATAGGAAGTTAAATACAGCAATGAGATTTCCCCTTGCAATAAAAACGAAGGGGGATTTAATATGAACAGGAGCCAGACTTGCTGAAAAAGCAGACTTTGTCCCTTGGAAAACTGCAGTTGACTATTTACAGAGTACTTAAATTTCCAAAAATACTGTACTATGGTAGAACAGACCTTTAGACACGGTGAGGAGGCTCCCCTTCCAAAAGCATGCTCAGGAGACCACGTGTAAGGAAAACAGAGGAGAACCTCAGCACAAAGATAACTAGGAATATCCACATACATATGTATAAGGTGATGCTCCTAATTTTTATTCTAGTTTTTTGAAATAGGGTCTTGCTATGTTGCCCCAGTTGGTCTTGAACTTGTGGACTCAAGCAATCCTCCTGCCTCAGCCTTCTGCATAGCTGGGATTATAGGCACATTCCACACTGTCTGGCTCAATACTTCTATTTTTTAAAGGTGTAGTTTTTCTGTCACTTCGGTAACAGCCTAAATGAGTGACTGAAATCTCTGCTTTCTCCCAAAGCCTCCACTACGCAAGGAAAAGGAAATGATGTTCCAGTGAAAAGTGTACAATCCCACTTCCTCCCATAAGAAACAATCCTTTTTTGTAACGTTTCTTTTCATCTGTGGGACCTCACCAACTCCCAGGCCCAGACTGAGATAAGCTCAATTTTGGCAGGGAATTCACAGAATATCTTGGCAATGGGGTTTACTATACCCTTAGTTACACAGGAAGGGAAGATAACTTAAGCCCGGAAAAATGAGAAATATTTCTAAGATAGCACAGGAGTTCGCCTATTCTCTGGTGCTTTGTTCTTGTTTGTTCACATGCTGTGTGTGACTCATGGTTTAGGGGACAGAAACCAGGTACCCATCCTTTCAACTCCATCACTTGCTTGCTCATTTCATGGACAACTGAAACCAAATGAAAGACGTATTTTGAAGAAAATGGTCATTTTTGGGACTCTGGTGATTTTCCTCTCAGAGGACTGTATGTAATCCTTTTGCATAAGCAAGGCTCCTGCCTCCTCTGAACTCTCCCTTTAAAATTTCCATAAAATAAGACACCCTTGGGTAGATGATGACGCCAAGCAGTAGTTCAGAAAGGATGACCTTTGCTTTAATTCGTCTACTCACTGTACATTTAATGGTAGCCAGGACATTTAAGTTTTCTGGGAAACACAGAATCCATACACATGATGAATTAGAAAGTATTAATGCCTACTCCAGAAGTGTTAGGAGACTTGATGAATTAATGTTGGTAAACCACCCTGCAGTTCCCAGGTCAAAGACGTGAAGTGACCATTGTTATTTGTTCCAGTGGACTCTCCTTGAAGATCTGTAGTCCAGTGGGTCTCATGAGGACTCAAAACCCTCGAACTTGGCCATGAGAGGAAGCACTTTTCCCCTAGTACTCCTGTTAACTCTTTCTTCTCTCCAAAGCAGGCAAAGGGCATATCAACAAGTCTGGATAGCATCATACAACATAGTATAGTTAAACTGGTACTAAACCAACAGATGGATGGATATAAGGAAGGAAGGATGGACAGATGGATGGACAGATGGATGGATGGATAGAAAGATGGATGATAGACAAATGGCCAGCTAGAAATCAAAGACACACACACTTCCAGGTTGTATATCAGGGGTTCTGATCCTTCCCTCTGTGTGTCATTTTATTCATTATTTTCCCCACTGCAAATGTGATTCATGTTAACTGGCCCTCTTACTTCTTTTCTTGAAACAGATGTCACTGCTCACCTGACTCTGTCCCTTACACACACACACACGCACACACACACACACACCAAACTCATCCTCCTGAACTGCAGTTCTAATCTACTTTCTCCTTTCAAAGACTCTTGTTTAAGTCCAGAGTTCCCAGGCTGGACCACCTGAGCACAGACCATGCATCCACTTGCTTTCTGACTCTGTCTCCTGTTTCTCCCTGTCATAGGCAAAGAGGCAACTCCCTGTTCACGCTTCACTTTCCAGAATGTGTCTTTTATCTCATCAGCCCTGATCATGACACCTCCCCATCCCAAACGATGCAAACTAAAGTCCAATTCCAAGCCACAGCTGGGCATGGCGGTGCACATTTGCAATGCCAGCATTCACTCAGGAGGCTGAGACAGGAGGATTGCCATGAGCTTGAGGCCAGCCTGGATTACATAGTGATTTAAGGCCAACCTGAACTACATAGAGACCCAGTGTCACCAACCAAAAAACAAAACAAAGCACAAAATCCCCTACTCTGAGGAAATTTTCCCGATTTTCCCACTTCTGTCTCTCACCCAGAAGCATGTTTTTACCTTTATTATACATTTTCCTCACTTTATATCTTCTACCATAACTGTCTGTGTACGTGTCCAAGTCCCTTTTCAGATCATTCCACACTTGAGGAAGCAGAATGTGACTTCCTTCCCCTGCGTCACTCAGCAGTTTGTGACTCAGCTTAAGGTCCTGGGACCAGCAGGGTCTCAGGCCTGACACTGACCTCTAGGATCAGAACCTGCATTGGAACAAGATGCCCTGGTGGTTCCCATGCAGTGACCCAACTCGATGGTTGCCACACATTCAACAACTGACTGGTTGAACTGACCAGGAAAACTAAAGTATCAAACCAAAACATTAAGTACCTGATTTCACTCAAAGACTGTGGTGAGTGAATATGTAATATTTGAACCATATAAAAGCACAGTAAAGCTACATAGGCAGCAGCAGACGAACTTTATCAATCTTTTACATAAGAAAGACAAACACAACTGTGGCTAGGGAAGTATCCGAGAAGATCTTATCTTTTCCTAAAGCTTGTTTATTTATGGGTGGAAGTTAACAGAAGACTTGCCTACTACTACCAATAATACAATCCTCCCACTTTAATCAATCAGTTGGCTGGCTAAACATTTAGTTATAAAATGTTTTCAGTTACATCCAGTAGACTAACTAAAATGTGCCTGAGATGGAAGATTTATTCTCACCTGATGTAGTCACAGAACCACTTCTTTGTATTGTTAGCAATGCTTTTGGCTCCTTTCCACACAGTAGTAAAGAAATATAGACTTATGCTACACACATTCAACTACTGTAAAGTAGGTGCTTAATTAAGTCAGGGACAGGAAGCGGAAGGCAAGGAAAATTCTTCTAGAACCAGGGGCACTACGTAGCCACTAGGGGGTGCTCATTCATGAATGACATAATCCTGACATCTGTGATTCCAACAGAAGACAGTGCCTGATTATCAATACAGAAAAGCTTCAATCTGCCACTCGCCTCACACGTTAACAGAGAGCTAACAACCTCAAAGGCATGGAATTACACCTAAAGTTCTTTACCCTTTAACACAGGAGGAAATGAACTTGAGACATGGCATATGCACCATTTCCTTCAGGACACCTGATTTCTATTATTCAGATGTCAACCACCTTCTACTATCCTTCCTCCCTTAGAGCAAAACAACCAACAACAGAAGCCTGAAACTTCTGAAACCTTCTCTGGACTGCACGTGCATATCCTCAGAAGTTCAAACTGATAATATATTTGCTTCAAACAAAAAAGACATTTCCTTCTGGAGGCAGGATCAGCAGAAGCCAGGCTGGGCTGGTCTGAGGAAAGAACACAGTACCCAGTTCCAAAGAGAATCTGTAGGGAGTAACTGATGCTCAGTCCCAAGCCAACACAGTTAGTGGTTGCCTGGCAACCAGGTGACTGCCCAGGTGCCTCAGCTTTCTTCTGCACCTAGGCTGATACTGATGCAGCTCTGACCTCTCCCTCCCATTTCCCCAGCCTTCTCCTCTTTGGGTCCCCCAATCTTTGTACATACTCCTGCATTGGATTACCAGGCGGGAGGCCCTGAGACAGTTGGGTGTCCACTGGCACCAAAACACACAAGAGGGTCTCCCTGCTGTTGAGTCTCTTGGTGGCCAGTGTATCCTCAAAGCCAGCCCCTCAGAAGTCCTGCCACCACAGCTGATGCAAAAGGCTTCACCACAGCGCTCCTGCACAGCGCCCCTCCCTGTCAAAGCATGTTAGTTGCAGTGTCTATAAGCAACTTGAACGGAAGACACAATCTGCTCACGGGTTTTGGAGCTGTGCAATCTATTATGATCGAAGAACCAAGAATTGGCTAAACATGAAAACAGGCACATCTCTGATTACTTCTCAAACTAAAAGAAAGCAATGCATGTCCAAGCAAAAGCAATGGCACTAACTTTCTTATAGTCTCTTCCATTTAGGAGTCTGTACTCCAAAGACAATATGTACACCCAATTTTCAGACGAGATCGGGCACATTCAGGGTGGTATAGATTCAATTTTCAAACACTGAATGAAAAAAAGAACACCTGACACTTCCAAATTCTAAACACAGAAAAGACAGTCTCTTAAAATGCAGATGATTTTAGAAGGCAAGGCTTGTTTTCTTCCAATATGTCAAAAAGCAAAAAGAAATAGAAGGGGCTGAGCAAAGTACACAGCAAGCCCAGTAAGCTGCTTCTTCAAGGAGCCCGGCCCACAGATTTTCAGTCACCAACAGCAATAAACAGTCATCCCTTCCCTCCTGCAAGTCAGGGTGAGAGCCAAAGTCAGAGCAGCAGCAGCAGAGTGAATGTGAAAAGAAATTCAAGGAGAATGCTTTGGCCACTCTGACTGTCACCCTCTCCAGCTAACCAGGAATGAACAAGCAGCACATTCTAGGAATTTCTGAGTGGCTATGATCACCGTGTGTCCTTCCTGTACCCAGGTTTCTTTTGACCAAAGATATGCAACCAGATGTGGTTGAGAGGCCCTCGGGACTCACCACTGAAAATGCAAGGTTTGTAACTAAAATTTCTGTTCCAATCTGTTCTTTTGGTTCAAGCATAAAGCTTATGTAGCTGGGCATGGTGGCACAAGACTGTAACTCTAGCACAGAAGGAGGCTGAGGCAGGAGGATGACAAGTTCAAGTCCCACCTGGGCAACTTAGGAGTTGCCTATCTCAAAATAAAAAATACAAAAAGGGCTAGGGATATATAGCTCAGTGGTAGATTGCCCCTGAGTTTGATCCCTAGTAAAATAAAGTATAATCACTAGGGTAGTGTTTGTGGGGGTGCACACAGAATCCCCTGCACTCCAACAGAACTCCCCTCACATATGAACTTTTCAGCCACCAAGAAGAAATATTAGACACCCAGAAACATGTTTATCTCTATTAAACTGCGGACATCCTTTTAAACAAAATCTGACAGGACAGAGATTACTGTTCACACTAATGGAAAGTGATGAATAAAAGCTCCAAGATTCTTTAGTTAGCTTACTCTGAAGCCTGTTCCTGCTTTAGTTTCTATGCAAAGTACATCAAAAGGACACTGACATCACTGGAGATTTGGACGTTAAAAGTTCCCAGTACTAGTGAGAAACTACACTTGGAGCTACAGGAGGGAAGGGGGAATAGAACATTAAAGTTGACTTCAGCCTGTCCCTCACAACACAATACATAAGGATCTATAAATAGCTTAGCCTGTCTGTTTGAATATATACTGTACCTCCTCCAGAAAAGATAGACGCCTCAGATCACCTTGCTATTTCAAAGGAATCTTACGCACAAATCAATCCAACGGACTGTGGTGGCTTTTACGGATGCCTGAGAGGGACTGAAATGATCAAGAATGTCACGATGCATCTTCCACATCAAGAAGGGCGCTCACCAGCTGGGTTTGAAAAAAGGTCAAAGCCATCATGAAGAGAAGACACTCAGGTGCCAATAAGGGCAGCTAAGGGCACTGCAGGGCACAACACACTGACTTCAAAGTCCCTGCCACACTGTCATGCTTCCTGCATCTGTGCCCGGAGGTGTCTGCTCCATAGCCCCATAAGAACACAGAAGAGAGGTAATGAGTTCAGCATTCTCTCCGCTGCAGCATGTCTCCAGCCCACACTATCTATGTGCAGGCAGAGAGGTTTGGGGCTGTTGCACCCCTGAGGCTCAGGAAGCCCAGGCACTTTGATTCCTTTGAACTAAAGAGTCACCTTGTGTGCGAGTTCCATACAACTTCAGCTTTGCTCATTAGACTATCTTTCCATGAGAGACAGGCATTCATGAAAGGTGACACAAGCAGCCCATCCCAGAAAGGAAAATAGGAATGCAATACAGTACATTCCCTCCTCTCCCATCCAACAGCATTCTTTCTCTCTCTTTTTTCCAAATCAAAACTGGCTCCTTGTCAAATCAAACAGCCTGCAATGTGCAATGGTCCCTGTGCAGTTTTAAAAAAAAAACCTGTCAGTTTGCAGAAATTTTACCAAGCAGCAGTACCTGGTCATTCCTTTCCCAGGGTTGTAGGGAGGTTGTGGCGGAGGGTAGCAGGCTGCCTGGGCTCTTATCTGTAACCTCACTTCCTTTAACTTTCTTGGCTACCTTTGAAGCATTTTATCTCCACTAGAGGGCCAGGATGGAGATGAAATTTCAGCCTGCAGGTTTTGCTGCTCAAATAAGATTTGATCCTAAACTGTGGGCACGAGGGTTAGATGGGCTAAGTGTAAAGGTTGGGGTTAGGACAACACTGTTACTCAGAGGGGGCTTTCCCCGGTCTCACAGCGCCCCCAGATTCTGCTAGAGAAATCTCCACTCAGAACGAAACTATGTTACAATAATCAAAAACAAAACTACCACATAGGTCAATTTCAATAGCCACATGGACTCAATTTCAGTTCTCTTCCTTGTTTCTTGCATCCAAACAGCTCCTCTGTTTCCAGGGACTCCTGCAAGGTCTCCACATCTGTCTCTTCAAACTGTTCCCGCAGGAGCCCCAGTCTGCTTTCTCCACGGCCTCCTGGGTCATGAGCAGGCATAAATCCAACCTCACTGGAACGCGGTGGGCCACGTCACCAACCTGCCAACCCCCAGTTAAGGATCCTCCCTATAGCATCATTCTGTCCATCTGAAACAGCAAGGAAACAGTCACCCCATCCTCTTTACCACTGCGTCCCCCAGACCAGAAACCACCAAGCACCACATCTCAGTTCTTCCTGTATTCTCCATCAGCAGAGCAGTCTTCTGGGAGGGAAGGTGTACAGTACTGTCGCCACCCACCACATGCGCAAGCAACATCGTGGGGGCACCAGCTGGACGTCCTCCAAGGGACCGAATTCTTACGCCATTACACGGAGGTAGTTGAAGGCTTCGTCCCAGAACTGTCCCCTCCCCACTTCGAACTCCAATCAGAGAAGCCCTGGATTCTTCTCACCTGTTGTCTGGCCAATTAGTTACAAACCAAAGCTCCCACAGTCCTTGCCTCAGGTTCAACTAATTAGTGGGTGTGGCTTACAGAATGCAGGTGAACACTTACCTAGGTTTATCCCCCACCTCTGCCTGAGCACCAGTCTGGAAGCTGATCTGAGCCCCAGATCAGCTTTTGATGGAGGCTTCCTTGCCTAAGCGTGCTCAATAGAATCACTGACCACTGGTGGTCAGTTTCACCTTCAACCCCATCCCTTCCCCGGAGGTCCAGAGGAGGGCGGAAAGTCCTAACCCTTAATCTTGCCCTTGTTTGCTGAGTGATCAGCACACAGCCTGAAGCTACCTAGGGGCAGCCAGACAGCAGTCAGTCATTAGCATACAAAGGACATTTAATCACTTTCAAGACTCCAAGGATCTCCTGCAGGCTATCAAACAGGGAAGAAGATAAAAGACTATTTCACGCTCTCACACCTAGACATGTGTTCAGGGGTTCTCTCTGCATTCAGGTTTCTCTTGACCAAACAGGACTCCAAGAGACGAGGTTGAGAGGGCCCTGTTCTTTGGTCTGACACATGTGGTCACCTCTCCTGTCCAGTGCAAGGTTCTCCTTTGTCTCTGTGAACTCTCCGTTGTCCTTGTCGGCTCACACATGGAGTTTCCAGCTTATCACACTCAGGGGCTCTGCTTTTCTCAGGCGTAGGTGGGGCTCCTTCTAGAATATTCTCCACACTGATCTGAAGCTGATGGCTGCAAGGTACATGCAGTGACTCTGATACAGGAGGAAGCTGGTGCAGTGCTATGGGATGACAGAACCTCCCCTGACGGTTAACTTGCCATTAAGTTTCTGCATCTTAAAACAAGGACAATGACTTCTACATCATCCAGGAGGCCCAAGGCTAGAAAGACAGGTCCGCACCAGATAACAGGAAGGCTGTGAAGTGGCACCTCTGACAGTTCCTTCAGTCAGTAGCCAACTAAATGGGATTTGATTTGGCCATGTCCTTATGATTTTTTCCACTCACTATGGATAATTAATGTGAACTACTGTGTTGTTACTTGTACTAATGCTGTTTTAATTTTAGTCAATATCTTTGAGCCAGACCGCATTATTTGAAGCACAGGCTTCCAGGCCTGCCGTGGGCATTACAGCTCATTCCCACGTTCAATTCATTCTTTCACCCAACATACACTCACGGAGTGCCCACAGGGTGCAGGGCGACAGGCCGGAATGAGGTGAGGTGTGCAAAAGGCTAAGTGCAAGCCAGCAAGTGACAAATGTCCCTTCCAGGCCGAAGCTTTGAGGCATTTAATTGCTGGTGCAATTCTCCAGTTTTCTCCTCTTTCCTGGGATCTTGAAGGAGGCCTCTAGGAGGTTGAATAAAAAGATCAAAGTAGCTGTCCATTGAGGCACAGGCCAGTAATCCCAGCACTCTGGATGGCTGAGGGTGGAAAATCACAAATTCATGCCCAGCCAGGGCAACTTAGTGACTTAGCAAGAACTTGTTTCAAAATAAAAAATAAAAAAGAGTCATGAATGTAGTTCGCTATGAAGGTCCTGGGTTCGATCCCCAGTACTGGGGGGAAAAAAACAGAAAAGAAAAAATGCACAGAGGGCTGCATCCATCATGAAGTCATACAACTATCCAGGAGAAACACCACATTCATGGCAGACATTCATGGCAGACAAACACCACATTCATGTCTAAGTGAGAAATTTATTTTGTTAAGCTACTGAAAGTTTAGGATTGATCATTTCCTCCACAAAAATTTACCCTATCTTGGCTAATACTAGCTTTCATTTTCTCTATTATTTCTCTATGCTGTTTGGCAATGAATCTGTATATAATAATGTGTTGTGAGATTGTTATATTTGCCACACCTTATTTAGTTCAGTGTCCTAAACCCTAATCACACATGCCCTCCTCAGGAAGACAGGAGCCTTGGCTTTGACTTTCAGAACTTCTTATCCATCCAACTCACTTCTCCCCAAATTTAGGAGCTAGTCTTGCACACAGCGGCTGTTTAACTCAGAGTTGGTGATTTGATAAATTATCTCCGAGAAATCATTCCCAATAGCACAGACAGTTAAGTTAGATAGAAATTAATATACAGTCAGAGAGAGACTAGGCTCACAAGGAAGGAAGTCAGCAGAGAAACAGAGACATTGGAATTATGTCTGGAATTATTTGCTGGAAGCAAATCTGAAGAGAACCAGGCCTCAAGATGGAACCATAATAGTCAGGACTGGGAGATAAACAGCAATTTGAGACTACACTGCAATCAACACTGCCCGGTCAGGTGGGCCCAGACAGGCACCAGGTACACAACACCCAGGCCCATACTCTCCTGCCTTCCCCCAAATGCCTTTGTTTTTCCCGTATATCCTTGCTATGTGACTTGTTTCCCTATTGGATCAGTATTAGCTAAGAGGCTATACTTGTAATCCTATAGGTTGATCGTAGTTTGATCCTCATACCCACATTGTGATTTTGCTGTAGACAAAGGCCCTCCACAGCCACCTACTCAGGACTCCTCCTGGAAATTCAGGAGCTATTCTTCCTCCTCTTCTTCCCAATAAAACTCTCTTAACTTCTGCCTTTGGTTTGAGACTTCACCCATCGATGTTGTCAGGCCACAGACTCTGTACATTTGACTTGTAACAGGTCAGGAGTTATATTGTTCCTCTATCACCAACATGGAATGACAATTATTTATTTTCATAAACCAACACCACTATGCAGGCATGGGCCACCAGGAATTAAGTGCAATGGCTACAATATTTCACCCATTGATCTCAGGGCTCTATGTCAACCAGGGCCAGTCACAGGCTAGCTTGGTGATCATTTCTTACTGATTTGTAAGGGTTTTTAAAACCCCGGTGTTATGGCTTGTATCTAGATGTCTCCTCAAAGCCTCAGGTGCTCATAGGTGGGGCTTTTCAGATGTGGATGGATCTAGGTTGGGCAATACTGTGATTAAGTGTATGTGATAACTAAATGGGTTTGGCACAGTTCTGGGTATGGAGAACAAAAGGCATACCATGATTGTGAGTGGCACCTATCAATAGGCTTCTAGCTTGAATGGGATAAAAGGGGCAGAAAGAAAGTCAGGCTGGCTGTTTCCTGCCTTCCCTGCCATGGACTGTTTCTCATCTCCCATGATGCTTTGCTTTGGAGACAGCTGAACGTGGACTGAAACCTCTACAAACTGTGAGCTGAAATAAACCTTTCCTCCTTTAACTTGTGTGTGTTGGGTATTTTGTCCCAGCAATGAGAAAAGTAACTAAGACATCCTGTTAGAAAAAAAAGACTTTCTTGCATTTATATTTTCTTTGAAAAATATGAAAACATTTGCAATATACTTACATACTAGTATCACAACTTCCTTGAGAGAGAGAATAAAAATATGACGTTATCCTGAACAAGTATTATGGCATGGTTACTCTCCACAGGCATTATAGAAATTTAAAATAAAAGATGAAAAAGGAGATACATGCCTCCTAACATTCAAGGGCTTTCCCTCTTCCTCTCTGCCTAGAAAGATCGACTGCTCAGGCCCTCAGAGCTATGTATTTCAAAAGAGGAGATACAGGACATGTGTCAAGTGGGTGGCAAAATTTTTTTTAAATGTTTCCAAAGTTCAGAGGAAAACAGCATTGGCTGAAACAAGTGTGCATTGCAATGGTCTCATAAAGGATGTGACAGGTGGCAAGCATCAGTGACATGTGACAGCTGTGGGAACATATCAGTGGAGAAACTGCAGATAGAAACTGTCACTGTGGTAGATACTCCTGGAGGGAAAGAAATCAGCACTGTATTTCCTTGTGCAGCCCTAGCAAAACACAACCTCTCCGCCTACTCTTGATGGCGAAGATGAGGAGCCGCTCAGCATTGCTGTTGCATCCAGAGGCTGCAGGTAGGTACCGCAGGCCCTGCCTCCTGTCTCATCAAGTTCCAAGCTGGAAGGGGACAGAGGAAGTATTAACAGCAGGGAGAGCTAGCAATGATGATACAGCCATACTCCATGCACTACTGCAGGCCCCAGGAGGGGAAAGCAGAGGATGCGCTGGAAAGTGAAAGATGTACTACCAGGGCTGTGCTCATCCTGCCCAGGATACACGGGCTGCCACAGGCATTATATGTTTTCTGGCTGCACAGACATGTTGCTATGGAATCAATCCATGCCACTGCCACTTGGGCCTCTAGCAAATAAAATCATGGTGCTGGCAAGAGCCTTTTGCTAGATTTCCCTTAAAGGGATACCATCGATGGCGAGTGCTGTTTGAGCTTAGCAACAAGAGCAACATTGTTCCCAGGGTCCAGTCCCTTGCATATTACAAAACGGAACTCATGCTTTATAAGGTGTACATGCCTGGGGGACCAGCCTCTGAGCTTCTTTTCAGGGAAAAACTCATGGATCCAGTTTCTGTGTAGTTTCCTCCTATTTGGTTAAAAGCAAATGGCTTGTGATACTTTGGATAATAATTTGATGCCTTCTGAGTGTCAACATCAAACTACTCTGGACTCCCGCAGGAAAAGTAGTCTGTGTGAGTTCAGGGTGGTCTTCCCTTCATGCCTTTCCTGATTTCTTACCTTGACCTCTCTTTACCAGTTTATTCTTTGCCCAAACACTAGTACAATGTAGGTGTGGAATTTCACATTTCTCCTCTGTCCTAAGGCCCTTAACTGTCATTCAGTCTTCCTAACCTCTTCAGTTATGGAGATGTTTAGATTTCCCCAGAGAGCAGCAGATCTCAGTGTCCTACATTATACTGTGGTATACTTAGTCTAGGGACACACATTTTGGATAAGATGAGGAAATGGAAACCCTCAAGTTCACACTTTACTAAGAGTAAATCTGACATATCCCACAAAGACCCATGTGCTAGAGGTTTGGTCCTTACCCTACAGTACCGTGGAAACTTTAGGAGCAGGGTCTGGTGGCAAGGCAGGTTAGAAGCCCCTTCTTGTCTCTCTTTTGCTTCCTAACCACCATGAAAGGAGTAGTTTGGTCCACTATGCACTCTCTGTCCTGATGTGCTGCCTTTCCACAGGTCCCAAGGCAACAGACCCAAACTGCCATGGACTAAACCCACCACAACTGTAAGCCACAACAAGTTTTTCCTCCTTTTATGTTAATTAGCTCAGATATTCTGTCACAGTGACAGAGGTTGACACATTTCTAATAAACACACATTTGTGTGGATCTACCCAGGGACGGGAGTGATATGATCAATGCTCAGGTGATAAACAAGTGATGGCCCAGTGAGTCACCAGGTTCTAAGTTCCCTTCCATGCACTGGTGGAAACTGGACTGTCTCTGTGGATAAGGAGCTATATTAAGTCTCATAGTAATGACTCTAGTAGTGCTGAAGAGTAGTTCCCCATGATTAAGAATAAGTGACTAAACTGACAAATGTGATAAAACCATGGACACTGGCTCTTAATACTACATGTAGAGTAATCCTTCAGTGAGATGAAATGCTTTGCAAGTACTTATCCCTACCTCACTAACATAAATGAACAAGACCCAGAGCCTGATCTAGCACAGGACTCCTTGCAAGTGCTGCAGGCAAATGCCCCTTTCCCAATTCCACTGGAGAATTTTCTCCTCACACTTGTCTCAACCTCACCACACGACCGCTCTCATGTAGAAACCAACATTTCTTAATGAAGAAATGTTCATCAGAAAGGCATAAAAACTGCAGGGCAATTTAGTTCTGTACTACAAGAGGCCTGGTGTTCACTCCTGTGCAGGTGTGAGCTGGCCCCCTCCCAGTGGGGTAGTCAGGTCTGCCGCTGGCCAGCACAGCCCTGCGGGTGCACGGAGGCTTCTAGCTGTAAAACAGATGTGCCATGAAGCTTCAGCGCAGAACAACACGATACTACAAAAGCAGAGGTCTGGAAAAGCCACAAAGGCAAATGCACCCTCTTAGATGAGGTCCTTAATAGAAGTGTTCTGAGAACAGCCACTCTCCCAGCCCCTCTTGGTAGCAGCCAGGTTTGATTGCTAGGAGGTCATATAGCTAATCAGCTCCTTTCCTGACATTTGCCTTGGGAGAATGAAACATTATCATTAATTTACTGGGACTACATTAAGTCAAATTAGCTATATAAATGTATGTCCTCAGAAACAAGCCGTGGATTCAAAAATCACCATGCAGGTGGGAGTCAAATACCTCTCCTGATCATGGCTCTACCACCACCTGTGACACCACAAACAAGTGACTTCAGAGCTGTGGGCCTCAGCTGCCTGGTCTGTGCCTAGGCCCTTTGCCAGACTGACTCTAAGATACCACCCTTGGTGCAGCTCCTATTATTGTCACCAAGGTATGTCCTGGTATCCGCGGGACAGCATAGCCACATGAACGAAATGGGTGGCTTCCCCTTGCCTGTGGCTGTATCCTTCTGTACCAGTCACTGAAGGAGAGAAACTTCCTCTCATGTCCTTTCTGCAAGCTGGACAAGGTGACAGTAATAACTCACAAGATGCAAAACATGCGAATGCCAAAAAGAAGTTACAGAAAAAACCTAGGAGGGAAGTCCTTGTCCACAAAGGAACAAAAAGAGTTGAAGAATCTTGGGTCGAGCAGCAGAGAATTTAAGAGCATGACTGTTACCCAGCACTTTCCCTTGGTGCCTCATAGCACGGGATAAAATTGGGATGCGGGTGAAAGGATATGATGGATGGAAAGGACCACTCGCTCTATGCATACAGCAGGTCCCTTTCTTCCCACTCATAAGCTGTTGGTCTAATTTCTTTGGGAAACTAGAAGAGAGAAAAAGATTTAAGAAAAACAAAATTAAGTCCATTTGCTAAAGCAGGGCAGGTACACAGGTCTAGAGGTTGCATCAAGACATACTGGGCAGCAACAGAAGCTTAATAACAGAACTAAACGCTCAATGTGCAGAAAATAATCACGTGCATGGTTCATTTGTGATGAGCTGCATGATCCTGATGACAGGGAGTACATAATGTGCGCTTAGGAGATCATTTTCCAGGTGGGTCTCTTAGAAGGTCTTGCGCTGCATGCCCACCGCAGGGCTGACTGAGATGTCAGTAAACAACCAGAGGACACCATACATTGCATATTTGTTCTTTCCCTAATTCAGCTCACATGGGAATGTGGACTTGGCAGAGAAGCTGGACTGGCGATCCCAGGAGAAGCTCTGCGGTATCTGGACACGAAAAGCCCAAGTCAAGCGTGGGAAAGAACCAAGACGATCTGAGTGTCAGGTAGAGCAAGGCTGAGAGACAGAGGCAGATAAGGGAGTGGCAGCAAAAGACTGTTTCACCCACACCCCAGGAGGGACTCAGTTCAAGATTCAGGTTTTTCAAAATTTCCAGAGACTGTTTTCAAGGTGCCTTTGAAAGTCCAGGTGTGCTGTGAGGCAAAGTTGCTCCACTCCCGAGTTCCGCTGCTCAGATTCCCAGAGCCTCCAGGGTTCTTTCTACCAGTTGGAAGAGGTCTGCTGCCTCCCAGCCTTTTTCTCAAGAGGAAGTAGGAAGGTGACTGTGAGAGCCAATGTAGAGAGTCACCTCCCCAAGATGTCCCTCGAGCCGGAGGCAAACTCTCAGACTCTGTTTTCAGACTCAGTTTCTCTGAGGCAAACTGAGGCAAACTCGCAGACTCTGTTTCTCTGAATCAGCAAGGATGCCTCAAAGTCCTAGAAAGAAGTCCACCTGTGTGCAGGTGATTCCTACAGTCCTGTCAGACTGTCCTGGGATGTCGAGGTCGATCCTAGCACATTGTGACTCTGGCTCCTGAGAAGGTTCTAGACTGAAAAGCCTCCCAGAAAACAAGGAAGCAGTGAAAGATCATACAAACCTGCAGCATCCATTAGATCCCCTTCTTTTTAAAGCTACACTTTATAACCCACTCACACTCACGAGCCTTTTCATCCTAATGACAGACAAGACGTCTACAGGAAGAATGATAGAGACCACAAAAGCAAGTTCAGAGTCAGACCCAAGTCTGCATCTCAGCTGTCACTGCCTGGCTGTGTGATTCCGGTGACTGAAACTCTCTGAGCTCCTTCCTCATTTGCATAATGGCAGTAATAATACCTGCTTCGTATATCATTTCACGTTCTTATCACAGTGCCTGGCATGCAGAAGAGACTTAAAAAAAAAAAAAGGGAAGCCTTTATTTCTGTTTGGCACAATACATCTGCATACCTGCAACAATAGAGAGACTATGATAATTTTATAATTCATCTGAATGTAAGTACTTGTATTGTAGCCTCTTCTTGTCCCCTCTCGTCGGATAAGAAGAATAAGAACAAAATAAGAGTGTTTATAATTAGGTAATATAGATGGAGGAAAACCCCAAATAACAGCAATCAGCAAAACCCCGCTAGTAATCACTATAAACATAGCCATTTATAAGGCTCCAGGCTCGCTCCCTTGCCCATGGATGTATACAGTTCATTATACACATAATTTCACACATCCATATATAATTTATCTATAGCATACTATACGCATATTCATAATATTCTGCTGCCTGATCATTTTCTCACCTGATATATTAAAAACCTTAACCTCAGTAAATTCAACTGCATCATAATTTTTAAGGACTGCAAGAGTTTTGCTTAGGAAGAATGAACCAATAAACATTTGTTTGTTGAAATTACAGAATCTACCAAAGTATTCATATTTATGAGAAGTGACTACACACTGTGTTAGCATGTGGTTCTTTCTCCGCTACATTTTCTTCTCGACCAAGAAAGGCAGATAGCATAAATATAATAAGTCTTAACAGCAAAAAAACTGTTTTTGTTTGAGTGGGTGTAACTTAGAAGAATACAAAATAACACATATACCACAGGGAATAAAATGACAAATCACAATATTCAGTGGGCATCCCATCTACAGAAAGGGACACAATTTTAACGACAAGACATAGTAGTAGACAAGGATGCCTATTTCAAGTATGAAATCCTAAATCTGAAGCTAAACACAGATCCCTATTTCCAGTGCCATTATGGTAGAATTGCCTAATAATGCCAGGAAAGACAAACTGAATGCTGTAGAGTCTTGAGTGATCCCAGACATTACATCACACTACTGAACTTCAAAATCTAAAAAAGTTTGGGAGGCTGAGGCAGGAGGATCCCAATCTGAATCCCAGCCTGGGTAGGTAATTTAGCTGCTTAGTGAGACCCTGTCTCAAAAGAAAAACACAAAAAAGGGCTAGGGATGTAGCTCAGTGTGAAGACCCTGGGTTCAATCTCCAGTGGAATGAATGAATGAAGGAAGGAAGGAAGGAAGGAAGGAAGGAAGGAAGGAAGGAAGGAAGGGAGGAAGTTAGTCCTTCAGGACTCAGCTTATTTAGAAGGTATCAAAAGTTGGAATGTCTATGCAATGTCAGTATCTCTAGTCTGTTTTCCTCTTCAAAGAGAATGGCAGGTCTGGTAAAACATGTGATATGCTTTGTGTGAGTCACATGACGGGTCCCTTTCCTTCTATAGAGAAAACTGTACTACAGGAGTGGGAGTGTCCCCACAGGGTCAGAGGAAGTGAAGAGACTGCCTTTTCCTGCTAGCATGCAGGTGGCTTTTCTAAGCATTCCCAATGCTGTTCCCGCCCACAGGCAGGAGGTCCATGCTGGCAGGAAGCAGCAGAGAGAGAAAGACAGGACTCACTGAGGCAACAGGGAAACAGCAAGTCAGATGTGGGCTATGAAATCCTGGAGAGACCAAAAGTGGAGTCCACAGGAAATTACAGGTGAAAGTCCCTTCACGAGACCCATCCAGTGAATGTTCCCTAAGTGTGTCATCCTGGCCCAGCTTGTGCGAGTTTTATAGAGAGTAACAATCTGTCTTAGGGGTCATGCTTTTAGAAAAGACTTTAGTATTCTATTTGTTTGTTTGTTTGTTTGTTTTGTTTTTTTCCGGTACCGGGAAATGAACTCATGACTTCTCACTGGCCAGGCAGGCGTCGTGCTGCTGAACTAAATCCCCAGCCCCCTACTATTCTATTTTGACTACATGAGAAAGAATTAATATTAGGAGAGAAGAATACAGACCTTCAGTGTTGGCACTGGACAGAATCACAGCCTCTTTTGGACAGCTCACACCAGAGATTCACCGTATCATGGGAGGTGAGCTGAGCTCCTGTAACAAATCTCTTTGGATGGTACATCTCAGAGCTGGAGAGATATCTACAACCTAACAATGAACTCCTTACAGCGATGGGTTTTTTACATTGTTCAGCTCTTATGGTGACTGCTTTCCCATGAGCAAGCAGCAGATGATCAGGCTATGTTATATGCTAATATAACAGCCCCCATTTTGGTGGTATATGATATCAAAGCAAGAGCCTTTCCCCTGAACTACATCCCCAGCCCTTTTAAAATTGGTTTTGGTAAGTCAGTTGCTAAGTTGCCCAGACTGGGCTAGAATTTGTGATCTTTCTGCCTCAGCCTCCAGAGTGCTAGGATTTTAGCTCTTTGTCACCAAAACTGGCAGTTACAATCAAAGTAAGGTATATACATTCCTAAATTAGCTTTCAAAGGGTCTTCCATATCCTATAAAGGTGTACATGCAATGGCTGGTAACACATTCTTCATAACAGCCCTAGCCATAGAAAGTTATAGTTTGGATTCTAACAATCCTCATCCAATTATGTGTCTCTAGTAAATGTGAACTAGCCTGGAAACTGCTGATACTACATCTTCCATGGTTAAAGTATGTTTACTGACTGCTGACTTGAAAATATGGTCTTGCCATTTGCTATAGTTTGGCTCTTAAATGTTTCCTAAAGGCCAGTGTGTTGGAGATTGGTCCCCAGAGTGGTACAATTGGGAGGTATGGTATCTTTAAGAGGCGGGGCCTAGTGGGAGGTCCTTAGGTCTTTGGGGTGTGGCTTCCAAGGGACCTGTGGGACCCTGACCCCTTCCTCTTTGTCTTTTGCCATTGGGGAGCAGCTGTGCTCTGCCATGCACTCCCACCATGAGGTAATGCCTCACCACAGGCCTAAAAGCAACAGGGCCAACTGATCATGGACTGCATCCTTTGAAACCATCAGCCAAAATAAACCTTTTTTCTCAATAAGTTAATTATTTTAAGTATTTGTTATAGTGTCAGGAAGGTGACAGACACACCATTATATTGTACCATCCTTAGTAAGCATTAGCTTTCTTAATATTAGCTACTACCATTTACTGAGTACCTGATTTCTGCAGACACTTTGTTATCTATTATCTGTAATCCTGACCCAAAAATGTCTCTGTAAAATAGGTTCCATTAGCCCCACTGTACACATGAGGAGAACAGGTCTCAAGAAAAGTAACCTATCCAAATCACACAAACAGCAAGGGACAAAGCCCTGTTTGTCAGGGTTTTGTGGCCAAAGGGAAGAGATGAGCTCCTAGCAACGTGTACATGGGTTTTTATATTCAAGTCGTGATGCATAAGCACTCTAGCAGGCACAAGCACACACACACACACACACACACACACACACACACACACACACACATACAGAAGCACTTGCTTTCACTAGACAGGCAAATATTTCTTTTTCAGGTAATTGGAGGGGGCAAGCAAAGATGCTAGAACAAAAGTTATCCGTGGTATTCAGCGGAGAGACGTGCATTAGCCGCCCAACGGGTGCTGGGCGAGAGCTCTTCAGGCAGCACAACAGATACAAAGTGCTGACAGTTGCAGCGACATAAAATGTAGCCTTGGCGAGTCAGTCTAACAATTACTTTGCATCATTCTGATTATGAGCCACAAGCATGCAATCAAAGCAGAGAACGCTCTTAAATGATCTCCATCAGCATTTTACTTTAGTTATCAAAGCATGGCAGATTGAACATATTCTCATCTGACCTGAATGCAGTGTTAATAACCCAGACACCAAGAGCATACAGGAATAATAATGGGAGAAAAGCAATGGCCTTGCTGGGAGCCCTGGGTTGTGAAATGGGTGAATTTTGTTTTGTTCAACTTTTCCACTTATTAACTCAGAGCAAGGCAACAATAGTTATGTGTTCTCTTCTGATAAGTTTATCCACAGTTCAACTCCTGAATTAACTGTTAGGTAAGTTTACACATCCCTTGGACTTACAGTTGCATGATGTACACCTTTCTATGGGGGGCATTTTTCATATTTATTTCAATTTCAATTGTTTTTGTATTCAATTGTGTGTTCTCATCGCCTCTACTGAACTAACCAGGCTCTGACAGCAGAAATGTTTTTGTTTATGTTTTTTTGTTTTTTTTCTGGTACCAGGAATCGAACTCATGACCTTGTGCTTGCCAGGCAGGCGCTGTGCCGCTGAGCTAAATCCCCAGCCCCTCTGAGAGCAGAAATGTCATATCGGTGATCTCCACATTTCTCATTCCTAGCCCGATGGCTGGCACCTGTACCAGACATTGGAAATGCACAGAAATGAATGCATTCTTATGGGGTCAGAGACAAAAATGCATGTGCCCGGATTTCACGGCTGGCCTCAACTCAGGAAAATCACTAGCATTTCACAGGGCAATATCTGCTCCCAAACTTGTCTAAAATGGAAAAGGTATTCTAAACACACACCATGAAATTCTAGAGAGATCAGTTCTTAGGAAAGGCAAGAATACAAATATAAAAATCTATTGCTCAGCATGGTGGTACATGTCCATATTACCGGCGTCTGAGAAGCTGAGGCAGGAGGACTGTGACAAGTGTGAGGTCGGCTCCGACTTGATGAGTTCAAGGCCAGCCTGGACTACATAGGAAGCTGTTGTCTCAAACAGATAACAATAAAATTGAAAATCCAGTAGCTACTGCTGTCATTTTTACCAAGGAAAATAATTTTCCAAGGAGTCTTAAGTTTTAAAGCTTAAAAGAAGACAAGTAGTATTTAGGGAGTGGTTTTCAAAGAGAGCAATTAGAATCACTCTAGGTTGTAGAAGGCGGAGAGAAATATTGATTATTTATACTGCAGGAACAAAGAAAGAATTCAACTTTATTTCAGTCAATCCTATTTCCCAAAGGATAAAGAGAAAGGGGTACAAATTTGCATGTCTTGGCCCTATTGCAGCCAATACGTATTGCTTCACCAACACTTCCAGTTGGGGCAGGAAGATCTTATGGAGAGGGACAGGAACTCCATTCCACTTCCGGTAAATCTTATACCTGCAGAATACAGTGACCTCTTCCCAGGGTCACTCATTGTTGGTACCTAGCTAGGCTATACAAATGATGAGCTCACTGTTTTAGGGAAGAATCAGCTACAGATAGATGTCGATCTGACTTTATGGTTTCCTAGTCTTTATGATTTTCTGTTTTTGTGTGTGTGCATGTGGTGTGTGTGTGTAGGAACTGCGATGCTCTCAAAGGCTATTCTATACAATTTGAAACAGTGAATGTGATTTTTAGGGTGAAAAGGAGTAGGTTGTCTGTGCTCTGCACTGCATGGCCTGTTCCTGCACTACAACTCTTCTCACTGCACCTAACAGCCAGAGCAACTTCACCTAAGTTTTTGTTTTGTTTGTTATTGTACTGAGGATTGAACTCAAGTTCCCTATACTGAGCTACATACCCAGTCCTATTTGTATTTTTTATTTTGGGATATGATCGATCTTGCTAAGTTGCTAAATTGTCTAGGGTGGGCTTCAACTTGAGATCCTGCTGCTTCAGCCTCCTTATAGTACTAGGATTACAGAAATGCGCCATCACACCTGGCTTTCACTAAAGTTTAGAATAAATTTAAATGTGTACTTGAACACAAGAAGTGGGAGGAGAACAACAACTCCTGCCATCACTTTGCCCTATGTGGGAGACCTCAGGGGAAAGGTAAGAGTTAAACTCCATAATTTGCAGAAGTGTCTCTAGTATTAGAATGCTTTCCATCACATCTGGTGGCATAGTGGTGATGCTAAGATGCTAAGGCCCTTGCCCCAGTCAAATGACAAGGTCTAAGAAACAGCTCTGGATAGAAAGTTGGAGTTCAGTAAATACTTAAAACACTGTAGTGTAAAACTCTATGAGCCTGACAGTTTTCAAAGTGATAGAGTGTTCAGCAGTCAGCATCAGTCTATTATAACCATAGTTTTAAAAACAGTATCTCCTAAACATCTAGTGCAGCCAGGGGATGGCAAGCTTTTTTTTTTATAAAGACCTAAACATCAAATGTTTTGAGCTTTGTGCATTAGATAATCCACGTCAGCTACTCAGTCTGCCATTATGTTGCCAAAGCAGCTGTAGATAACAACACACATAGGCATGGTAGTGTTTTGATAAAACTTTATTTACAGTACTAGGTTACCCATCTTTTGATCAAGTCTTTTATGTTAGGTGGCATTTATACACAATGGAGCTCTATTCTGCCACGAAGATAAGCCTGAGGCATTTGCAGGCAATTAGATGGAGCTTGAAACATAATCGTTAAGTGAAATAAGTCAGAAACACAAGCTGAAATAGCACATGATTTCTCTTACATCAGAAGCTGAAAGAATCTCTATGCAAGTGCAGAGAGAAAGGGAAGATAGGTAAGTAGGAAGAGGGGAGAGGTTCAGATGGTTCCCCAAATTAGCTATTTGGTTTGTTTCAAAAATATTTTAACATATATGCTAACTTGTCTCACTTATACTACTAGTTTCTTTTAGTTTATTGAAAAGAAAGTTTTGTGCTAATATCTGCTTGTTTCTTTGTAAGAAAGAATTCTTCTATTTGATGTCTGGTACTCTGAGTGATTACTCTGAAGATAATGATAGATGGTAGACTGCTGTTATTCTTTTATTATTTTGTTATAAAATTTTATTTTTTTTTTTAATAAAATTAATA
>NW_004955483.1:9356965-9365867 GCF_000276665.1 Chinchilla lanigera | reverse complement strand
GGTAGAATTTGGCTCATATTCTAGAGTTTGTCAAGCCTTGGTCTAGAGAATCCTGCTACTAGAAAATTATAATGAGTTTGTGCTTTACCCATATGTTAGTGGATCAGCAGGCAATGGCATGGTCGTACAGCAGTCCCCAGCAAATGTCCTCTACAATAAATAGCTAAGGGCAAGCCATACGTGATGGTGCATGCCTGTAATCCCGGCACTCAGGAGGCTGAGAAGATTATTGTGAGTTTGAGGCCAGCCTGGGCTACAAAGTGAGCTCAAGGCCAGCCTCAACTGCATAGTGATACCCTGTCTCAAGAAGACAAAAAAAAAAAAAATTGGCCAAGGACAAATCTTAGAAATCCAGAGGAGGTTTCCATAGGAAGTCACTGGGTGCCTATCTCTGCATTGCACATGTGCAAAGGGAACAGGCCACCCCATGGAGCCCCAGGTACATGTCCAAAAGCCATCTGAAGTAGTACTACCTAGGGAAAAGGAAGACCCATTGCTGCAACAACAAACACATGGCCCAATTTAAAAAATGGGCTGGGACTCGGCCACAGTTGCACATGCCTGTAATGCAACACATTGGAAAGCTGAGGTGGGAGAACTGCAAGACCTCGGGTAACTTAGCAAGACCTTCTGTCAAAATTTTAAAAATAAAATAAAAAGGGCTGGGGATGAAGCTCAGTGTGAAGGCCCTGGTTCTACCTCTGGTTCTACCAAAAACAAAACGAATGAAAGGCAATAGATCTGATAAATTTGAATTGACATTTTTCTCAAGAATATAATACAAACAACCAACAAACAGATACAGGGACACTCAGCATCACTAATCATTGGGAACTTGAAAATCGAAACTAGCGTAAACCATCATTTCACATTTGTTAGGATGGCTTTTATGAAAACAAGCAACCAACCACAGGGGAAAAAAAGCCCAGAAAATAACAGGTGTCACTGGCAAAGATGTGAAAGAATTGGAGCTTGTGTGCATTGCTGGTAGAAATGTAAAATGCTGTGCTGCTATGCAAAATGCTATGATAGTCGTAAAAAAGTTTGTCGAATTGCTAAATAAGTAAATAGCAGTTCCATGTCTGCACACATACCCAAAAGAACTGAAAGCAGGGACTTGAGATATTTCTACACCACATCCACAGAAGCATTATTCACAACCAAACATAGAAGCAACCCAAAAGTCCACCAATAGATGGATAAGGAAACTTGGTGTATACTCCTAGCAGAGCTACTCATGTAGCTCTAGGGGAGAAGGAAATTCTAACACAGGGCCCAACACGAAGGAACCTTGAAGACATTACTTTAAGTGAAATAAACCAGCCACAAAAAGACAAATTCTGTGTAATTTCACTTCTGTGAGGAACTTAAGAGTAACCAACTTCATAGAATAGAAAGGGGAACAGTGCTCACCCAAGGCCAGGGGAACGGGACAACAGTTACTGATGAACGCCATGTGTTTCATTTCATGAAGAGGAAGAGTCTTGCGTTTTTTTTTTGTTTGTTTGTTTGTTTTTTTGGTTTTTCTCCGGTACCGGGAACCGAACTCACGACCTGGCGCTTGCCAGGCAGGCGCTTTTGCCGCTGAGCTAAATCCCCAGCCCTGAGTCTTGCATTTTGTTGCAATATCCATGACTTAAGGTTCCTGAACTGTACACTTACAAATGGTAAAAACAGTAACAGTGTGGGTTTGTGATACTGGTGATGGGACCTAAGGGTAACCTACCACAGAGCTCCATCTCTAGCTCCTCCCCACCTCTTTTTAAGACAGCT
Organism: Chinchilla lanigera; assembly: GCF_000276665.1. NCBI lineage: Eukaryota > Metazoa > Chordata > Mammalia > Rodentia > Chinchillidae > Chinchilla > Chinchilla lanigera. Next base: position 9,364,094 of record NW_004955483.1, on the reverse strand, counting down.
TCTCGTGACGTTGCCCAGTCTGGCCTTCAACTGGTGATCCTCCGGCCTCAGTTTCCCAAACAGCTGTGATTACAGGTATGTGCCACTGCATGCTACGGAAAGAGTAAATTTGAGCTTATCTAGATCTGACCACAAGCACGAGGAGGCAGGAGTCCTGGGATCACTTTGCCCAGCATGGGGGATTTCAGGTGATCTGTTCAGACCAAGACATCCAAGAAGGTTCAGGTTAGTCGCTCCTGAGAGGGTCAGCCTATGGGAGGTGGCTAGGTAATTGCAACTTGGTTTCAATGTTCTCAGAATCAGCTAACATTTGAGAGTTTCCACACCTAGGGATCATCTGAAGTGAGAAAGAATGTGAGTGAAGTCTGTCCATTAATATTTATGATCTGGTCAGAATGCCTACACTGCTCTCTTCTGAGTCTTATGGTTTCAGGTTAACTTCATCAATTTAACAGTGAATTGAGAGTAAAGTCAATGACAGGAATAAAATTCTGGAAAATGTACCATAACTGATGGGGGACACAAAAATCCCTGTGTTAAGGCAAAGTAAATCTGTATGTCAGGATCAGAGCAAAAACAGCCTCCAGTTCAAAGTAGAAAGTCTCTTTCTCTGCATAACTCTGTTCCCGTGGATCACACATGTGTGTAACTGCTTTTACTTGATTCATTTGAAATGCAAGCTTCTCTGAGTCAAATTCTGGGTGACACTCAACCTCACATACCAAGCCCTAGAGGTGACCTCCCTCATGGTAACTATCTCTGTTGGCATAGCGCCATTCCAGGGATTACTCAGGTATCGCCCTTGTAAAAATCAGACTGATACAGGGCTGCATCACCTACTATAAGAAGAAGGATGCTGACTCACGGTTTCTCTGCCAGAGGAAAATGCTATCACTTCTCCCCATATTCTCAGTAAGACCAGGTGGCCACCTAACTACTCCAAGCACGGGGGAGGAGGACAGTCCTATGGCCACATACATACACCACTGACACCTACCCTCTGCTGATGGCACATTTTCCCAGGCTACTCAAATAAGGTAGAAGGCCGGATAATCATCCGGAAAATTTGGATCATTATACTCACTTATCAAGAATGGCCATCAGAAATCCTTAACATTCTAGTTAATTGAAACATATTCTGGATATCAGAGTTTTTATAATTGTAGAGTAAAATAAATATTTTTCTCAGGAACACTAATCTCTATTGTAACCGCTTTTTAAATGGATTTTGTCAGACAATTCAAAACATGAAAGAAAAATATGTGTATAAAAAAAGACTTCTGGAAGTAAGTAGATATTCAGGGAATGGTAGGTGTTAGATTTTTGATATCTAAAGCCAGTTGCTGTGGTTTGGCTCTTAAATGCCCCCACTAAAGCCCCATGTTCTAGGGGCTTGGTCATCATGGCAACACAATTGGGATGTGGTGGTACCTTTAAGAGTCAGGGCTTAGTGGGAGGTCCTTAGGTTCTTGGGTGTGCCCTTGACGGGACTGTGGGACCTGCTCCCACCCTACTGTCTTTGTTTCCTGGCCATGAAATGTATGGTTTTGCTATATCATACACTCCTGCCATGATGTGCTGCCACACCACAGCCCTCAAGACACAGGACCAAGCCACTGTGGACTGGAACCTCTAAAACTCAGAGGCAAACCTTGCCTTTTATATGCTGGTTGTCTTGGGTATTTTGTTATAGCACTGGAAACCTGACTGACATACTAGTGCTATGCAGGGAAATGTTTAGCATCAGCCAGAGGGAAGACAGAAGCCTGGATTTGTAGCACCCGTGGGGTATGTGCATGAAAAGAGTAAAGTTAAATTTGATAAAGCTGACAAACACCTCCTCTGTCAGGTGAGCAGCTCAAAACCAAGTGACAGTCACATTGACAGCATAGATTCTCGCTGTGATGACAATGGTTCCTCACCCATCTGAGGGGTCTGGAGCAGTCATTTTATGGAATGTCCTTCAATCTGTGTGGTCCTAAGCATAAGAAAAACACCAGAGACACCCCAACTGGAGGACATTCTACAAAACAAGCAATCCATATTCCTCAAAGTTATCAAGGTCACCAGGAATGAGTGTGAGAAATGGTCACATTCTAGAGGAACCTAAGGAGATGTAACAAATAGCCAGGCATGGTGGCACATGCCTGTCGTCTCAGCACTTGGGAGGCTGATGCAGGAGGATCACTGTGAGTTCAAGGCCCAGCTGGACCAAATAGGGAGACCCTGTCTCAAAAAATGAAGAAAAAGAAGAAGAAGAAGGAGGAGAAGGAGAAAGAGAAGGAGGAGGAAGAGGAAGAAAAGGGGAGGAGGGGAGACAACTACATATAACGTGGCACCTGGGGTGAGATCTTGAAATGGAAAAAAGGATTTCAAGTTAAAAGCTAAGAAAATGGGCAAAGTATGGACTTTTGTAAAACAATTCCACCTGGGGCTCTGTGATTTATATATGGTATTTTGCTTAATATTCCTAATACTATTAAATGGGTTTATTCACATCTTATAAACAGTAACAAGAAAATATAAGTATCTTGCCCAAGGTAATGGCATTGGTAACATGAATTTCAAGTTGAAATGTGTGTTGAATCATTTTAAGAGCTTTAGCACTTTCCACTCTGTTATCTTCACAATAACCTCACAAAGGGGCAGCTATTATTATCTCCAACGGAAGCCCAGAGAAGTTAAGTGAGTTACGCAAGGGTTGCACAGCAGGTTAGTAGTAGCAGAGCCAGGATTTCTTTTCTTTTTTTTTTTTTTTTGTCCTTTTGAGACAGCATCTCAGCATGCAGCTCAGGCTGGCCTTGAACTCACTTTGTAGCCCAGGCTGCTCTCAAACTTGCAACCATCCTCCTGCTTCAGCCTCCTGAGTGCTGGGATTACACCACCATGCCTGACACCAGAGCCAGGATTTCAATCCAAGAGACTTGGTTGCATAAATTAATAAGTATCCCCTAAATTCCACCTCTCAAAGTAATCAGTAATGACTGACATTTTTCTTTCTCCTCCTCCAGTTTAGTCATTTTAATATTCTCTGGGTACTCTAAAAAACCTTTCATCACAATGGCCTCTAGGAGTTGGGACAGGGACTGACTGGGAAGGGGCAAAAGGGAATGTGACAATCTATCATAATAGGGGCCTGGGACACTCAAATGTGTGTACGGCTACTGCACATAAACTTTACCCAAGAACAAGAACTAAAGACAAACAGAGGTTGAGTACCCTTCATCCAAAATATTGAAGATCATAACTATTTGGGATCTCAGATTTTTAAAAAAATTCTAAAATATTTGCACATACATAATGAGATACGCTGGAGATAGGACCCATAAAATTCTTTTATGTTTCCTGTATGCATAACCTAAGGTCATTTTACAAAGTTTTCAGTGGGCCTGTGTTTTGACTGTGACCTGTCACGTGAGATTGGGTGTGAGATTTTGCACTTGTGATGTACTGCTGGCGCTCAGAAAGTTTCAGATTTTTGGAGCATTTCAAATTTTCAGATGAAGGGCACTTAAGCTGCATTAGTTAATAATACTGTACATATTAACTGGCCTTGTGATGCATGAACTAAAATAATATGGACTGAGGGGTGGACACAAGGCTACATGAGAAATAATGAAAATATAGTAAAATATTCATCATGTAATCTAGATAACGTAGGCAGGGACTCCACAGGTGTTCATTGCACAACTCCTCAACTTCCCTGCACATTTGAAATTTTTCCTAATAAAATGCTAAGGAAAATCTATCTTATAAATAAGTTCACTGTTTCAACATAGAATGGTTTCTCAAGAATTATTTATGTGAGTGAAAAATATATGTATATAATATTTTTCATTTCTTTTAATAAAATATTAGGCTCCGATTTACGCTTTTCATGTCTTTTACAAAAGCTCCCCTCCCTAATAGTGAGCAAAGCACTATTGCCAATGTGTGCAATTAGGCTATTAAGTAACAGACATGAGCCAGTGTTTATTAATTAGCAAAAAGCCATCTAGGATGTGAGCTCCGGGCTCCGAAGAGCTTTATATTCCACATGGACCCTCCAATCATTTCTGTGGCTTGGATAGATTTCAAGACTTGTACTGATCATGATCAAAAACGCATCAGTATTGCTGTAGTCAATAAACATCCACCACATAAACGTGTTAAATAGCACATTTATAATCTGTTTCTTGTGTATCATTTTCATGAACTTGGGTATTTACTCTACCTTCAATTCTTACTCAGCTTTAGCTGTTTCAGAATCTTTTTGTTTTTAGTATGAGGATTTTTCTTGAGACAGGTGCTAATGAGATGATTTAGGTAAAATATTCCTCTTCTGATTTGAGTATCAGATGGTTTTTTATAGGGTTTTTTAATAAAAGTTACGATCTACTCCATACCATCGTAAGTGTGCAATTTTACTGGATTTATTTTATTTTATTTTTTTCCTCCGGTACCGGGAACCGAACTCACGACCTTGCGCTTGCCAGGCAGGCGCTTCCCCGCTGAGCTAAATCCCCAGCCCCCTACTGGATTTATTTTTTTTTTTGGGGGGGGGGTCTTTTTTCTTTTTTTTTCCCCCGGTACTGGAAATCGAACTCATGACTCGCGCTTGCCAGGCAGGCACTGTGCCGCTGAGCTAAGCCCCAGCCCCCTTGTACTGGATTTAGATGCTTGACAAATTCATTAGCACCAGCAAGTGTTAAAGCTGCCTTGAGTGCTGTGTGGCTACTTTTTCCTGTCTGGAGAATCAGCGGCTGCTCCACTGCCACAGGGCAGTGTGTGCGCTCGGTCACCGGGCTGCAGCAGGAATGGGAGCCCCTTCTGCTGACCTTCAGAGAACGGCTTCAGGGCACAGGCGCTGTGCATCAGAAATAATTTTCAAATCAGAATGCAACCATGACACAGGCAAAACAATAGCCTTTGGATTTTAGGAGAGACAAAAGAAAGTTTGACATCTCACGAATGATGTGTGGATAACATTGTACAAGGGCCCAGCCTGCAATGGTCAGCTTGGTAGCAACTGATTGAGAGATGGTCTACTTGGTGAAAGTCTATGGAATAAATTCCTTTGACCTGCCCATTGGAGACAGGAATTCTCTCTGCCCTTAAGACCTTGATTCTCCACAACCTTGAGAAGCTATAACAGCAAGGGCACCAACCCTGGAGCCAATGACCTTGGACAAATCACTGTTGCCCACTGTTCTCAGATTTTAAATGTGCATGATAATGGTCCTGAAGATTAAGGGGTTAATATATTAAAATGCACTCAGAAAAGTACTGGCACACCTGAAGTACTAGAGAAGCATTTTGCTGACAAATATCGAAACAGCTGATAGCTACCCAGTGATTTCAAAATAACCAATCTCCCCTCTCCTTCTTGCCACGACCTGACCTTTCTCACACTACCCGCCGTCTGCTGACCACCAGAAGTCTGCACCCCAAGACTTCCACCTCTTCCTCTGTGCAGAAGGCCGGGCCAGGAATACAAGATGTTGGCAGAGAGTTTAGAAACTCTTATTCACCACGCTAATAAGTTGATTCAGTTGAGTATACAGCTAACTAACTACACCTTTCACTTCTCTTTTTAATCATGGGTTTTCACATGCAGATTTTACTACCTACTTACTTCCTCTCTCTTCTCCTATCAAAAAGTCTGTTCATCTTCAGCTCTGTCCTACCTCACTGCTGAATTTACCAAAAAGGAAGGAAGAAAGAAACCAGTCCATTAGCTCCAAGACCTTGGTGTTTTCCTCTGAACTTCACATTGACAATATTATACAGGGTCATGGAAGTTTAATGGAGAATTGGAATCTAATGAGAAAGGATAAGAGAGGAGTGAGCGCAGATCAAGGAATTCAGATCAAGAAAATCAGCCCTGTCAGTCTCAACAAGACCTGGGAGCCAGGACTCAAGGCTGAAAACACAGACTGCCTCTCATCCAGGGGCATGTGGTTCCTTTGCTGGCATTTCTTTAAAGCCATTAATCACCCTCACACTGATTTACCTTTAACAAGGACGCTCCATAACCAGGGGCCCACCTCTGTGGATCTGTCATCCTATAGTCCTCAAGGTCACTGCCTGGAGTAACCCAATGAGCATTACCTCATTCACTCACTATAGCACAGTTACATCAGCAATCGATACAGGAGGCTTCTGCTCAACATCAACAGACCTTCTCCCGGGAGCTCCCCGCACACATCAGTAACAAATTACACCCTTAAAGGCAGATGACACATAGAAAACGGGAGGATCCTTCCTGCAAAGCAAAGCCTTTGTTCAGCCTGCAAGGAGTGACAATCCAACCTTGACAAGCAGGGAAGAAACTAGAGTAGGACACAGGAGCCAAGCAACAGGAACAGATTCTGGGGACTCACAGCACATTCTGGGGACTCACATGGAGGTAAAATCACATGGGACTGCCATGCTGAAGACCAAGAAACACACTCCTGTTTGGGGACTTGTCCCACAGCACTGATTTCACAAGCCACCAAGGAAATGCTCCTTACCAGTGAAGCAATAACACATGCCAGTCAGTACTCTATACTACTTTATACATATGACCTGACTTGGCCTTCCCAACATCCCAGGGAGATAGGTACCATTTTTTATGCCCATTGTACAGGTGGGAACATTGAGGTACAGGAAGTTACATAAAGTACCTGGAGTCACATAGATGAGTGAATGTAGATGGTTTTCAAACCCAAGAGATGGGCTCTGAGGTCATGGTGTTATACTGTTCAGTTAATAGCAGTGATAACATGTTATATTTGTGGCGTTTTGTATTTTACATCTTCATGTGCTTTACTGTCTGCTTGAAATAGCCATTCTGTATATTTACTTAGGAATTTCTCTCTCAACAGAGCTTTCCACAGAGAATTGCTCAATACCTGTATGTGCAGTGAAGGTATGAGCAGCTGGCTAATTCATCCTTAAACCACTCTGTGAGCCAGGGTGGGAACATATGTTTCTCTGTGAGTCAGCTTTCTGTTGCTGCAACAAAGTACCTAAGTGACTGGTTCATGGTTCCAGTCCACGGTTGGATGGCTCTGTTGTTTCTAGGCATGAGGTGAGATAGAACATCATGGCAGCAGGGACTGGAGAAGCAAATCTGCTTACTTCATGGTGGCCAGGAAGCAAGAGA